>NC_077227.1:6290866-6423366 GCF_027887165.1 Monodelphis domestica | reverse complement strand
GACACTGAAAAACTAAACCGCTTGCGGGGAGGAGAGGAAGCTACTTCTTGTCCTTTACCTCCATCGGGCTTTGAGAGAGAGTCGTCTCTGTTAGCAGACTTCGCTGGTTTTCGTTCCGTCTGGGCAGGGACGCTCTAGCTTTGGAAGCTCGGACCCTGGACCTCGGTTAGTGCAAGAAATGAATTAAAGCTCGAGGAATCCATAAACTACAGGTGCCATCGGATTGGACTTCGTTGTAAGCAGTGAGACACCAAGAAAGGAATGGGCCCCACAGAGGAGGGTGCTAGGTCTCTCTCTGTCTATACAATGTGTAATACTCTATCAGCAGGTTGTTAGCTTGTCATCTGGTACCGCTTATCTATTCAGCGCCCCCACACGCCCATTGGTGGTGAGGGGAAGAGGGTGCTGAAGCTGTGATGGCCCACCTGGGTGCGGTGCAGCCCGAATGAGGCAGGCGTTGGGGTGTTTCACCAGAGAGGGCCAAGGGTGATGGGTAACATCTCGGTTGGAGCTCATTTCCAAACGGCTAGTTTTCTGTTTCTCAGCCACCGTGCCTTACTTTACCCACAGGGACAGTTACTGGCATTCTCTTCCTCTCAGAGACATGAGCAGGGATTCCGGTACCTGGGCCAGCAGCATGCTTGGGGCAAACTAGGTGAACACACCCTCCAATCAACTGTGTGATCCATGATGGGAAAATAAGACAAAGAGTCATTAGTACGAGTCAGCCGAAAGGGAGGACTAGACTCTGCATGCCCTGAGTCGCAGTGCCCTGTGGCATGGCCCTGCTTCCCTCACCCTAGTTTCAGATCTGAGTCACCCTGGATGCTGCTGAAATGCTTGTCACCCAAGAGTGCTCTATCTTACAAGGAACTCTCTTTGGGCCTTTGGACACGCTGAGGCTCCCACTTGCCCAGGTTACTGGACAGAGAAACCCCCACCAAGTGGCTCTCTTAGCGAGGACCCTTCTAGGTCAAAGAACCTCTTCTCCTTTGGTGGGAATGGGGGCCAACTACAGAGCCACGTTTTTCCAGCCTAATGCAAGCAGGTCTCGCCGTCCCCCGTGGAAAGGGGCTGCTGCTTGGATCAGCCAGCCATCTGTGCCTCCAAAAGCCACTGCAGAAATGTTCTCTAATTGTAGTTGTTAACCAGACAATAGCAGCTGCTAACTTTAGTATCCAACTGAGCTGCTCTACTGTGCATGAGACTGGGCTCTGAATTTCCTTTTCTCTCTTACACACTCACACACTCACACACACTCACACACTCACACACACTCACACACACACTCAGACACACATTCACACACACTCACATACACACACTCACACACACTCTCACACTCAGACACACATTCACACACATGCTTTCACACACTCAGACACAGATACACACTCACGCACACTCACACACACTCACACACACTCAGACACACATTCACACACTTCCACACACTCAGACACACACTCACACACTCACACACACACACACTCTCACACACACTCACACATACTCACACACACTCACACACACACTCAGACACACATTCACACACACTTTCACACACTCAGACACACATTCACACACACACTTTCACACACTCAGACACAGATACACACATACACACTCACACACACGCAGTCACACACACAGAGGCTAGGCAGGCAGGCAGGGAAGGATTCCTCAGAACAAATTGCCTCCAATAGACAAGGTAAGAATTCTCCTTCTGGCTTCTTTGGGTTTTCTCTTTTGTTTCAGACACGCCGGGGTGCCTGTGATCCCCTTGGACGGTGTCCTTCCCATGGCAGTCACTTCCATGGCCACTGTTGGGCTGGGAGCTGGAGGGGACCCACGAGAGCCTCCAGTCCAGTCTCTGGCCATTAGAGAGGAGGAGGCTGAGGCCAAGGGATGGCAAGTAACTCGCTCAAGGTCACCGGCTGGTAAAGAGCAGATCCCAGATTCTCTGGTCTGTTGTTTCTTTGGCTCCCAAAGCAGAGCTCTTGCTATTATGATACCAAACCAACCAACCCGCCCAAAACACTGTCTCCAAGGAGGCTGAAGACCTATGAGGGGACATCCATTGCCCCAGGTCCTAAGGACCAGAGCTGACAAGGAAATGTGTTATGCTATTTGCCAAGTGCTTGAGGGACCTCATCCTCTTGGAGTTGTGCCAGGGTTCCGGTCCTCTGCTAGACCAGTGACACTCATGATTGTCCCAGTTTTTTTGCAAGAAAGAACAGAGATTTAGAGACTTGTAACCACACAGCTTTTGTCAGAATCAGAATTTGAACTCAGGCCTTTTAGGTGAATTGAAGTGGTCATTTCTCTAGCTAATTTAGAAATCTTGAGACACCATTTCCCAGAAATTCTGCCATGAGGTTTTCTAATCACCGTGAAAGTCTTTTTGCCATGTCAGAACATTTCTGGGAGGTTTTGCAGATGGAGTTATGGAGTTGGGCAAAGTTCAAAAAGAGGAAGTCCTGGGTTCAAATCTCCTCTGAAACACCTGTTGTATTCACCTTTATGCTTCTCAGTGTTCTCATCTTTAAGAACTAAAGGGATTATTCTAGCACTGGGGCTTGTCAGGGGAACACAGAGAGTTAAGAACAGCCATAGAAACCATGATTTCCAATCACCTCTTTTTACAGATGAGGAAACTGAGGCCCCTAGAGAAGACGTATCTGCCCAGGGTCAAATAGCCAAATGGCTGGTAAGTAGACAAGGCAGATGGGAAGCCAGGCCCAAAGCACAAGGTCACGCTGCCTCTTCTCAAAGGTGCAAAGGAGGTCACACACAGGGCGCTCTGTCAGACTGAGCCTCGTTCAAGATGGCGGCTATGATGGTGGCCCCTGCTCCAGGGAGGGCTGCATGCGAGGGGCAGCCAGAGGGTGGGAGGGCTCCTGCAGGGGGAAGGGGAGTTTCACCCTTTTTGCTTGCCTAAATCCATGATGGACAGCTGTGTGTCTGCCGTGACCATGGCCTTCGGCCCTCCCCACACAACAGACCCTGTTTGCAGCTACCAGGTAGGCGGCTCCCTCTCCAACATTATCAATGAGCTTGTCAAGCCCCAGCCCAGCCTTCTTTGTTATTTTCTACTGCTCTCCCTCGCCTGCCCCAGCCTCTGCAGACTAGCCACGGGATGTCCTACACCTGTTTTGCTCAAGGCTGGGCCTTGGCGTCCTGGGCCATGTTGGGCCGGCCCTGGCTCACTCGCCCGCTCGGCTCGATGCGGATGTCAGAATGTCAGATGATCGTTGTTGCATCTGCAGCTGTTGCTGGAGAACAGTGCCAGCGGCACGCCTTTCCTGTGGCGAGCTTTAATTTGCTCTGCCCTCCCTGAAGAGCCCGCTCGCTTCACCTTGTGGAAGCTGTGGCTGCTGTTGCTGCTGCTCCAGGGCCACAGCCAAGGGGGAGCTTGGCCCTTTCCGGCGATGGTGGTGGGCCTCGGGGCAGGCTGGCCCTGGAGACTGAAGGGAGGTGCCCCCCCACCAGCCCAGGGAGGCCGAAGGAGGAGGAGCCCTTCATTGACATCCACCTTCTTCCCGTCCTTGGACTCCCTCATCATGGTTGGTGGAGAGTCACAGGAAGCACTTGCTGTGTGGCCTGAAACAGGGCCTGCTTCAAGGATGCTCCTGGAGGCCTAAATAAGCCATAACCTGCCCCGATATTTGTGACAAATGTGACGAGCTTCCTGATTGCTTCCCACATTAGGTTGACAATCAAAACAGATGTGGAATGAGGCTGTAACTGGATTGCCAAGGGCAATGGGCACATGGCAGATTCCTGAAAGGCCTGAGCTGATGAACAAGGCAGGGGCCAAGTGGACGAGGGGAGTCCGAGGAGAGTCTGGGCCCCGGCTGTCTTCCTGTTCCGGGGAGGCTTGGACACATAGAAGAGAAGGTAAAGGAAGGCTGAGGGTAGTAAGAGAAGCAGAGAGAAAAATGAAATGGAAGGAAGAGGAAAAAAGAATGGAGGACAGAAAGGGAAGGAAGAATCAATAAACAGATCATTAGGAGTCATTTTCTAGGTGTCAGAAACCACGATTAATTCTGCTGATACAACTGAAAAAGCATGTACATCTGTATGCAAATCCATATAAACCAATAAAGACCAGTTAAGAGACCATTTAGTGCACTAATTCAGGTGATGGATCTGTGTGAGTGAAAAGAAAAAGGTGGATATGAGGGAAGGAAAACAGAATGACAGAAAGCAGTAAAAGGAAGAAAGGAAAGGGGGAAAAGGAATAAGAAAGAAAAGAAGGAGGAAAGAAAGAAAAAGAGAGAAAGAAAAGCAGGAAAAATAAAGAAGAAGAAAACAGAGAGAAAGAAAGAAAAAAGGAAGGAAAGAAAGGAAAGAAAAGAAAGAATAAAGGAAGGAAGAGAATAAAGGAAAGAAAGGCTAGAGAAAAGAGAGAAGGAAAGGAAAAAAGGAGGAAAGGAGATAGAGAGAAGGAAAGAACTCCAAGGAAGACCGTGATGCCAATGTGAACAAACATTACAGTTTTTTAAGTGCTCTGAAATATTTATGGTATCTAAAGAAACCCTGGCATTTAGAAGGAAAATGGCAAAGTGGAGTTTGGGAGACATGAGGAGGGGGAGTAACATGGTTGGGTATTTCTGTCTATTGCTTCTGTTTTATCTATTATTTAAACAAGTGGATGATCTTGGGAAACATATCCATGACATAGGTTTTATCCTGGCTTAGATTCTTTCTCAATAATATGCAATCTGTGCTTTCACTGCATCTTTAATGAGCAGAAAACCTTCAGCAGATGTGAGGCTCCATTGTACTCAGGTGGGGAGAGCCTGGGCACTCATGCTAGGGAGAGCTGAGAACGGTCAAGGTTTCTCTCACAAGCTTAGCACAACTTCTACTTGAAAAATAAGAGGAGAAAGAATTCTGTTTGCTCCTTCCTTCCTATGAAATTTTGGGAAGCATAACTATTAGAAACAGTCATAACAATCTATTGTTGGAGAGAAGAAAGGACTTGCCCAAAGTCACACCAGTGAGAAGTTGAGTGCATTACTCTGTTCCCCCACTTTAATGAATGATCCCAGATTAGCTGTGCTGGATTGGCTTGTATCATTCTAGTCTGTCTCTTGTGGGCACTGCACTGTCTTAGGTTGGGGGAGGTAGAAATGGAGAACCTCCTCTTAAAGAACTCCCTGTAGCAGTGATAGTGAACCTTTTAGAGATCATTTGCCATGCCCTACCCTCAGACTGTGTGCTGTACCCCACCACTCTTGAGATCATGCCCCTCCCCCCCAGAAAGGGGAGGGAGAAAAGGAGAGGAATGACAGGAACACACCACTCAGGGGAAGGCGTAAGCAAAGAGGGTGGGAAGGTATAGTGGAGAAAGGGAAGGGACCAGCTCCACCAGAATCCTTCTGACTAGTAACTGACTCTGCTGGGGATGGCTCTGTGTGTTGTCTTTGGCATGTGTGCCATAGGTTCACCATCATGATTCTATAGGATGTCATGTATAGACACAGTCACTCCCCTCTCTAAGTAGCCTTTAAAGTGTCTGGGGGCTCCAGCTCAGCTGTGGGAGATAAGCCAAAGAGTGAGGCATGTGGGCATTCCTAAAAACAATGTTTTATGGATGCCTCTTGGCAAATATTCAGAGAACTTGAGACTATCTCATAAACAATTATAAAGGTCATCTATGTGGAAGGAGAGTTCTCTCCATCTGCTTCCCAAGCAATTCCTATTAAATGTATACTTTTCACAGAAATTGGCCCAAACACTATTCTTTGAGTTTAATATTCCATCTGTCATTTCTCTGCCTTGGCACTGGCTGTCCCTCATGCCTGGGATGGTCTTCCCACATTGGAGAATTTTGAACTTCCTTTGAGGCTAGGCTCAAGTTTGGGCTAAAATGTCACTATCCTGATTCTTCTTAATGCCAGCACTTTCCTTCTGGGATTATGTCCAATTCCTCAGCTTGTTGGTACCCAGTTGTTTGATTTTTATTGTTTGTTTGTTTTTTATTAGACTGGGAACTCCTTGAGGGCAGATAATGCCTTTTGTCTCTCTTTGTAACCCCTACACTTAGCAGAGTGCCTGGCACATAATAGGTGCTCAATAAATTATTGTTGATTTGATTTGATGTCAAGCAGTTGGATCCTTCTCTTTCCATCCAAATGAATTCAGTAAATGTTCATTTAGTGCTTACTGTGTCTAAAATTCATTGTTCAGCTCCCTTTTAAACATATTTACCAGATAAGTATGGAACTCAATGAAAATATCATGAAGGTGCAATCAGAATTGCTGGTCCAGTTGCCATTTCAATCACACTTCTGGAGGTTCTAAGGATCCAGGAAGTGTAGAATCTAGAATCAAAAGACCCACAGTTCATTCCTGACCTTCTCCCATTCTCGCTAAATCACCTTGGACAAACCAATCCTCATTGCCGGCCCTCAAATTCTTCACCTAAAGAATGAGGAAGGGTGGATTCTCTGCTCTCTGAGGCCCTTTCCAGTTCTAACAAATTATGAATCCACCTTAAAGGAGTTTATAAATCTAAATTACTTTTATTGACTTCCGATTCCCCTGACTCAGCTATCCTTTGGGCACGGTGACTTGTTCCAGTCATCTTGTTTCTATAGTAGATGACAGCCAGGGGTTAGCTTAACTCCAGCAAGACTAGTAGAAAAGATCTAGGTGAATTTGGCAGAAGGGATGACTGCTTTCCTTTTTGTCCTTTTCTCTTTCTTCTTCTGGATGAAGACCATTATGATAATTAATCCTGGTCCTCTGAGCTTGGGCAACACTCATTCTCTCCTGAAAGACAACTGTGAGTGATGTTCAGTCCTGGAAATATGGCTTCAGCTCCACAGAGACTACCAGGCCTGATACCTGTGGGCCAGAGATGGACAACTGGAGGGTGTGTGTGCCATTCACCACGGATCCATGTGGAAAATGTGGAGGGAGCCCGTGGCCTGTTTTTGGCTGAGGTCAATGGAAACAGTGCTGGAGAGAGAATGCTAGTCTCTGAACTGTTATAGATTGGGGTTTGGTTCTTCTCATAGCTTAGATAAAAATGAGACAGAGCTAGAACCCCACAGGCAAGAAAAGATTTTCATGTGGAGGAAAGTAAATTGTACCCAATCTTTAATGGTGCCCTCTTCCTTTGCCTTCCCTTCTCTCCATTTTCCTTTGGAATTAGAGTAAAAGTTTAAGTCCTGCCTAATAGCCATATGATGTTAGAATAGTCACTTAGCCTCCTTGGGCCTCATTTTCCTTGTCTGCAAAGTTAAAGGGTTGGACTTAATTGACCTCCTGCTTCTTTTTAAGCCCTGAATGTTGGGCATTCCTATGACCATATGCACAGCACAATTTAGAGACAAATCTGAAGAGAATCACGTGTTCTCTATTTTCCCTGGCGGAGATTTGGTTTTCCAAACCTCGGGGCACCTCTAGAGTTAGAGTCATGGAATGTCAATCCCTTAATCCAAACCCCCAGTTTTATAGATGAGAAACCCGAGTCTAGAGGCAAAATGAGAAGCATGATATAGTGGAAATAACATTGGACTTTCGATGGATGAGAGGTTCTGGCTTCAGACCTCTAATACTTACTTCCTTTGTGACTTTGGCCTAGTTACTTAGCTTCCCAGTTGACTTTGCACTCAACATATCCATAAAATGAGGGGATTGGACTAGAGAGACTCTGCAGTTCCTTCCAGTTCTGTATCGATGATTCTATAAAATTACTTAGCCAAGGTCAAACGCAGTTAATTGGAAGAGCTCGGTGTTGAACCTAAGTCTAGGGAATCTGGGTCATTTTTCTTTCTATTGTCCCACAGTCAAGAAACAGACATCCATCCTGTTTTCTGTCCCTCTGGCCTAGTGCTTTTATTTATTTATTTTTCCTTATCACTTTCCTAAGTACCAAAGATTTTTGTCTCTGGAAAATTGAGAGTAATTAGTAATTGGGTAGACGACGCGGTCCACATTTTCAGTCTCAAATTGTGTAGCCAACATATACTGGGCAGGATCCCCACATAGAAGAGATAATGAGCCTGGCTTGAGGCTTGCCGGTCACCCCATAAACATCGCCATGTGGCCGCTACTCTCTCACTCACATGGTTCTCCAGTGTTGAGGCCTGACTGGGGTGAGGGAGAGTGGAAGGTGCTGCGAGAGCAGCTCAGGACAGAAGCCGGCCTAGGAGCACCCAAAGAAAGCTAGTGATCATCCACAGGAAATACATTCATGTGAACAAAATGGCCTCGGGAGCCGGAAAGGCCAGATTCAGGAGAGCAGGCTGCAGCAGAAGCCAGTCCACCAGGCTGGGAAGTAGAGGCAGAAGCAGGCCAAGGCCAGAGGCCTGAGAAACCTGAGCAGGAAAACCAGAAGCTGGAACTGTGAACCGTAAAGGGGTACAGCTCTTGGTCACAGCAGAGACAAGCTATCTGTGCACCCTGGACGAGAGGGCATGGGCAGGATGGGGCCTGTCCTGAAGGCGGCACCAGCCCAGATTGGTGGAATCACAGGAAGAAACATTGGGCCTGTCCAGAGGGTCAAACCCAAGAAACACAAATCGATCCCTAAGACGAGTCTTGAGTGGGCTCACGTTAGAAGGGCTTTGTTGGCTCACATTCACAGGTAAGACACGAGGAGCGTCCCCTTCACTTGGAAAGCAGGCGAGAGGCGTTCTGAATTCTCCCTCCACACTGAAAAGGATGACAAGTCCACAGCTCTTGTGGTTACTGGTAAGGCTCCGCCAATCCGAGCTTAGAGGCATAGGATCCCAAATAGGAATGAAAGGGGGGCACAGAGACTGTCTAACCCCAAGTGACTGCTATTAGAATTGGGAAGGGAGAAGGGAGAAGAAAAAGAGAGAGGTCGAGATAGAAAGAGAAGTATGTAAGGGGCAGAGCCAGACGGACAGACAGACACAGAGACACAGCGTTCTGACAGAAATGCACGCTTCAGTCATTACAAAGAATGACAGAAGCCCAAAGATACTGCTTAATTGCGAGGGACTCTGGCTCTATATTTCGAGGACCTTGTAGAGGAAAAAAAGGAGAGATTCTAGCAAAGCGCCCAGAAATAGAAAGCTCCACTCCCTAGGATCAGAACACTGGAAGTCTGGTTTTATTTGCCTTTAGGAAATGCTCCCACTGCCCAAAAGAGCAGTCCCGACTCTGATCCTTTGTGTTTCTCTGCTTCCCTTTAATAACAAAGAGGGTCTTGATGGCCTTTTGAAAGCAAAGGAGACTTCTTATGGAAAACCAACCACTTCTCATGGGACTGTTAGTAGGGAACCAAGAGCCCTACCTCCAACTGCAATCAACTGGGTTCCTGTTTCTAAAGCCCCTAACACAGTAGGTGTCTGCCAAATGCCTGTCTGCTTCCCCCTTGGGGGCAGCTTCTGGGTCGAGCTCTTTCATCATGACCCATCCGTTCCCACTTGTAACCTGGAGGCAGCACCACCTGCCTATGCTACCCGGTGGAGATGGACCACGGATGCAGAGAGCAAGGACGTGATGTTGCCATGGAATGTTAGCATCGTTGCACTGACTTACTTGACAACACATGCCCATATGTGCAACTGGGCCACAATGGAGCAAAGTTGTTTGAGAAAATCCCCCCACCAACAATAACGAAGGCAACAGATAGAACCCAAAGCCAACAGCAGGCCCCGCGAGTGAACAGGCCTGGTGTGAACCCCCGGGGTACCCGGCCAATGAGCACAAGCCAATGCCTTTTAGCAGGTGCAACTCACATGAGTGCATTGGGGATCCTTCTCCGATTCCTGCGCCCCTTGCTGGGAGCCGGCTACAGAGGTGCCAGGCTATCTCTGTCCCCCAGACTCTGCCCTTCTCAGGAGCAGAGGCAGAGGGTCGAGAAAGTGGCCCATGGAGGACGTGAAGATCGGTGAAAAGGAAAGCCCTGGCCTGGACCCAATCAGGGCACGGTCCTTTGATGGAAGGCGCAGAGCCCTGGTGGCCAGATCTGCTAATGCCTCCCACTTCTCCTGTTGGAAGGCGCCGCTTCTGATAACTGTCAGGGCTGAGCTAAGTGTGAAGCCTTCAAACCGGCTTAGAAGACGGGAGGCTCCACGGTCACATGTGACTGGTTCTAACAGGAGATGAAAAGGGAAAAAGCCCAAAAGCAAACAAACAAACAAACAGACAAACAACCGCAGAACAAACCCAACCAAAGCAAAGCAAAACACCCCAGAGAGCAGACAGCAGCCCTGACAGCTGAGGCGCTCATCGTTTCTGAGGATTTACAGGCATCCACATGAGCTCCAGGTCCTTCGGGAGTCTGGCACAGTGGAAGCCCCAGTGCGTCTCAGGTAAGGAGAACTTCCTCCAAATCCTGAACCCGGGGCTTCCTGGGACTCTGACCAAGCGGCTCTGTGACTGCATTTTCCCACCTAGACAATAAGACGGCACCCGAGCTGGCCTTGAAGTCTTTAGAGTTCTTTTTTAAAGTTGTGCTGAGGTGTTTTGTTCTTATGTTACAACACTTCCAGCTTTCTTACAACAGAATGAAAGTTGGGCAGCACAGTGATCTCATCTGAAAATATGTTCCACAGCTCTTCCCATCACCCCCATTTCTCCATTTATGTAAAAAATTATTCAGGAACAAAATTCTCTTATTTTCCCCTCTCTCTTCCACCCCTCACCAGGCTGGAAAAAAGGAAGGAAAGCCAACTCCCTCTGAACGAATCTGCGCCATCGAGCAAATCGAGCAAATTCCCCCATTGGCTGTCCACGCATTCGGCCCCTCTTTCAGGACGTCTCTGTCAGGCGGACCATCCGGCCTCAGGAATCCTGAATGCTTGCATGGATCATCGTTCTCGCAGCTTTCCAAATGCTTTGTCTTTACAAGGATTTTTGCCAGTGAATAAATAATATTAGAGACATACAGATGTGAAACTCCCTTCAAGCCACCATCCCTACAGGCTTGCTTGCTGGTCAGCTTCCTATCGAGAGGTTTAGCCTTTGGATAGGGGATCGGGCAGAATTCCTTCGGTCTCTGTCAGCCATTCACCCAGCGTCAGTCCCTGCCATGAAAATGGAAAGTGAAGAGCAAAATTGTGAATCCCCCCATAACATTTCAACATAAATTAACAAGATGGAGTGTTAGCTACGGGCTCGATGCAACTCTCTGGCTTGCCACACAGTGAAGAAATATTATCTCATAACATCAAATAACCTGAAAACATCCCAGTGAAAAGAAAGCATCCGGAGAGAACGAATGTTCCATAGTGGACACGTCCCTGGGCTGGGGACTTGGATTCAAATCCCAGCTCAGACACAGAGGAGCGATATGACCCACATTACTTCATTGGGCCCCGCTTTCCTCCTCACTAAAATATTCCAATTAGACATGGCGGCCTCTACGATTACTTTTAGCTCTAAGTCTATGAACCCGTGAATCTATGAAAGTTATACAACAAATGGCAGAGGAGCTCTGGAAATCATGCAGCAATCGCTGGACATGTTCATGGTCAAAAGAGAAACAGAAATATTAAAAGATTAAAGAAGGACGGAAATTAGCCCTGAAGTTTGGGTGGAAATCAAAGCTGTTAAAGAAGTGAATGAGTGAGATGTATTTAATTTAGATTATCAGAATTATAAGCATATAATTGTACAAAGTAAATTATTAATTGCTTTAATTTTCTCTTAATATTTTTTGTACTTTTGGCCCATTCATTTTGGGTACTAATAACTTCATTTCCTTATTTGTTTTCATCAAATTAATCAATGGTTTTTCAGTTATTTTTTTATAAAATCAATTCCTTTGTCTCAAAAAAAAAAAAAAAGAAGTGAATGAGTGAGTAAGTGACTCAGGACATATGACAGAGAAACTCCCCGTGACGGCCCTGGCTTTGAACAAGAGAATTACAGATGTGGAAATCCAAATCCAGAACTCGAGTAAAATTTGGCAGGACAGAATCAAAGGACAGAAACATTGGAAGAAAATATGTATTCGATACAAACAGTGATTTCCCTGGAGTATCAGATGCGCAAAGATAATTTGAGCATTATAGATCTCTCAGAAAAAATAGTAAACTGACAAACATGAGCATCACAGCTCAGGAAATTATAGCAGAAAATTGCTCAAAAGTGTTGAAAACACAATGAAAAGGGCTAATTAGCATAATGCACCAATGTAGAGAAACCTCAGTTTTCAATGATCAAAATCATAGCAGCTTAATTTTAAAATCTTAATATTGAACAGTTATTTTAGCCAGCTTGGGGGGGGGGGGTCTGCTAGCTGGCAAGAAAAATAAATTTGGATATTTGAAGAATAAGACTTTTAAAAAATGAGAATTCAAAGGAGAGACTGAAATCTATGTAGACCCTTCCCTGCCCCCAAATGGGACATCTCAGTCGCTTATTGTCCTTCATACTCAAAGAGGACCAAAAGAACCTTCCCATTGATGTCTTTGGATTCGTGAAAAAATTGAATTTAAATAAGTCAGATTTGCCCAAAATTGTCAGCCTCACTCATCTTCCAGTCATCAGAGCCAGTCATCAGAGTGGTAAGACAATGTCAAGACATCTGGGAATGGCCAGGTATACATGGTGGATGGCTTTGGCTTCTTCAGTGTCTGAACCAGCTCTAAGCTCTCTGGGTGCTTCTTTAGCTGCCTTCATGGTCACTGGAACAAACTGTTCTCATTCTCCCATTCTGCCAAGGGAAGTCCTAACATGCTGGGAATAGACACCCCCTAACTCACTGACAGCTTTGAGGCCGCTCAACCTGGTTAAGCCTATCTGCTAAGATGCTTTCCTGGGGTGTGGCCATTTATCTGAAGAGAACAACGTTGCTCAAAGACCTACAACACCTGCTAGAAATCCCCTCTTTGTCTCTGTCTGTCTCTGTCTCTGTCTCTTTCTCTCTCTGTCTCTCTCCCTCTCTCTGTCTCTGTCTGTCTCTATCTCTGTCTCTTGTCTCTTTATCTCTCTCTGTTTCTCTGTCTGTCTGTCTCTATTTCTGTCTCTGTCTGTCTCTGTCTCTGTCTCTGTCTCTTTCTCTCTGTCTCTGTTTCTGTCTGTCTCTATCTCTGTCTCTTGTCTCTTTGTCTCTCTCTGTTTCTCTGTCTGTCTGTCTCTATTCTGTCTCTGTCTCCGTCTCTGTCTGTCTCTGTCTCTATCTCTCTGTCTCTGTCTCTGTCTCTCTCTCTATCTCTCTGTCTCTGTCTCTCTCTCTGTCTCTCTTTCTCTCTCTGTCTCTGTTTCTGTCTCTGTCTCTCTCTGCCTCCGTCTCTCTCTGTCTCTTTCTGACTCTCTGTCTCTGTCTCTGTCTCTGTCTCTCTCACACATTCATCATAGGGGATTGGAATGCTAGAGGACACAATCAAAAGATAATTGGAGTAAGAGGCAAGTCTAACTTTGGAGTACAAATGAAGCAGGACGGAGACCAGCAGAGTTTTGTCAGGACAGCTCACTGGTTAGAGGAAACGCTCTTTCCCGCTGATCCAAAAGGGACATCGCTAGTGAAATTAGACCGATTCCTCACTTTGCACCCAAGGTAGAGGAGCTTTATGGAGTCAGTGGCTGCAAGACCTGGAGGGGACTGGAGCTCGGATCGGGAGCTCTTTTGCACATTCACATTTAAATTGAAGAGTGGGGAAGCCATCAGACCATATAGATATGACCTAACTAACATGCCTTTGCCTTATGAATATGAAGTAGAGGTGATGAATAGATTTAAGGGATTAGATCTGCTAGATAGCGTGCCTGAAGAACTATGGGCAGAGATTCATAATATTGTGCCGGAGACCGAAACAAAGGCTCCCTGGAAAAAGAAGAGCGAGAAAGCAAATGCCTGTCTGCTGCGACTTCACAAATAGCTGAGGATAGAAGGAGAGTGAGAGGCAAAGGAGAGAGCGAAAGACACATCCAGCTGAATGCTGAATTCCTGAGAATAGCAGGGAGAGAAGGTTTTCTTAAATGAACAATGCAAAGACATAGGAGAAGACAATAGAATGAGGAAGACAAGAGATCTCTGCAAGAAAAGTAGAGATATCAAGGGAACATTTCATGCAAAAATGGGCACAACAAAAGACAAAAATGGGAGGGATTTAATAGAAGTATAAAAGACTGAGAGGTGGCAGGAAAATACAGAAGGACTATATAGGAAAGGCTTTGTCATCACCAATGACCATGATGGTGCGGTTTCTGATCTAGAATCAGCTATCCTGGAGGATGAAGTCAAGTGGGCCTTGGGAAGCATTCTTAACAACAAGGTTAATGGGTTCAAATCTGGCCTCAGACACTTCCCAGCAGTGTGACCCTGGGCAAGTCACTTAACCCCTGTTGCCTGGTCTTTACCACTCTTCTGCCTTAGAACTAATACAAAGTATTGATTCTAAGACTGAAGGTAAGGGTTTAAAAACAAAAGAAAACAATAAGGTTAATGGAGGTATCAGAAATCCAGCAGAACTGCCTAGAATCCCCAAAGATGATGCTCTAAAATGCTGCGCTCCATATGCCAGTAAATTTGGAGAACTCAACAGTGACCACTGGATTGGAAAAGACCAATTTACGTCCCAATCTAAACAAGGTTCAAATGGCCAAACAAATGCTCATTTCACCTGTTAACAAGGTTATACTCGAGAATCTGCGAGCTGGACTTTGGCAATCTGTGGACCAAGAATCACCAGAAGTGAAGGCTGGTTTTCAAAGAGGCAGGGAAACTAGAGCCCAAATTGTCAATACTTGATGGATTATGGAGAAAGGATTCCAGGGGAAAAAATCTATTTCTGCTTCAACTACATGAAAGCAATTGACAATGTGGATCACACTAAAATATGGCAAGTCCTCAAAGACATGGAACTACTAGATCATCTTAGTCATCTCCTGAGGAACTCATATGTTGTGAATTTTAAAATCTCCATCTTGCTTGGTCTAGCACCCAAAATTGTGCACACCCACACTACACGGGCGTGTGCTAGTCAATGATAAATCAGAAATAACTAACTGCCCACCTGGGCTGTCCTAAGCCAAGCTGGAGTCACCATTGGCACTTGTGAGGCACAGGAAGTGACGGAGAGAGCAGCCTCTGGAATTCTCTCACTTCTGTGGACAGGGCTAGGTGCCAGTTGGTGCTAGGAGCTTGAGCAAGGTGGAGGCCCACAGACAGCTTTCCTTCAGATCAGTCATGTGAGTCAAGGACTGATTCTCTTCTCTACCTTGGCCTTCGGGCCTAAACTCCCTCTGGCTCTGCCAGAAGGTTGAGTTAACCCTTTTCCCTTTCCTCCTCTCTCCTTCTCTCCCTCTCCTTTCCCTACTCCCGTTGTGATTAAACCACCATAAACTTCATTCTGACTTGAGTGTTTCATTTTAGGAATTTCATAAGTAAATTCCTTGGCGACCATAAATAATATTATACCAATCTTTAAAGGTGATTTTCACAATCACAATGTGGATCAAGAAGCAACATTTAGAACCAAACAGGGAACAACTTATTGGTCTAGGATTGGACAAAGAATCTGACAAAGGGGTATGTTGTCACCGTATTTGTTTAACTTAGATGCAGAGTTGCTGGTGAAGTTGTGAACTGATCCCTCCATTCTGGAGGGCAATTTGGAATTATGCCCAAAGAGCTATAATAGAATGCAAACGTTTCAATCCAATAATGCCACTACTGGGTCTGTATCCCAAAGAGATTAAAAAAAATGGGATGGACCTGTTTGGACTGAAATAGTTCTAGCTGCTCTTTTGTGGTGGCAAAGAATAGGAAACTAAAGGGATGTCCCTCCATTGGTACGTGTTGGTGATGGAGTAGTATTGTGCTGTGAGGAATGATGAGCAGGTGATTTCAGAAAGAGCTAAAAGACCTACATGAACCGATGCAGGGTGAAACAAGCAGAACCAGGAGATTATTATTCACAGTAACTGCAATATTGTGGAACAATCAAATGTGATAGACTTTGCTACTAACAGCAGTGCAATGATCCAGGACAATTCTGAGGATTTATGAAAAAGAATGCTCTCCCCCTCCAGAGACAGAACTGTGGGAGCAGAAATGCAGATGAAAACATGGGATTTATCATTTGTTTATTTGGGCATAGGCTTTGGGATTTTGGTTCTATAAGATAATTCACTAACAAAAATGAATAATATGGAAATATGTTTTATGTGATAATACACATATAATCCAGGGAGGACATGAAATTGGACCGAGTTCCAGAGGTTGGGAAAGTTCGTCTCTCCCTCCATCATAGCCTCTTCTGCCAATGGAAGTAAAAGCCAATTGAAGCTCATCGAAAACAAACTCCGAGGAGGGAAAACAAGCAAGCCCAAAGTTAACAAAGAAGATGACAGACCAGAAGAATGGGATGAAACTATGCTAACAGACACATTGGACGGGCAATGGGGCAAAACAGGCATCATTCAAATCTCTCCATTTTGTGGTATATAAACACACAGACACACACAGAGGCACATACACACACACACACCCAACTGGGTTTAAATCCAACCCCAGACACTTAGTAGCTGTGAAATCCCGAGTGTTTGTCTCAGTTTCCTCATCTGTATAAAGAGCTGGAGAAGCAAAGGACAAACTGCTCCAGTGTCTTGGACAAGAAAACACCCCCATTACGATCACAGAGTCACACGTGACTGAACCGACTGAACAACAACAATATAAGCATGAATATATGTGCACATATACACAGATACATATTTAGTCATCTGTGTATGGCTATGTGGATGTTCTGTAAACATGCACACACACACACACACACACACACACACACACACACACACAATTATTAGCCAGACCTTGAATTTCAATGAATGATCAAAATATCTCATTTTGCACTGAAAGCCTTTTGCCAGTTTAATATATGGATTTAGGGTCCGGTGAATCAAACTATCAAAGAATTAATTACCTTGTAGAACTAGACAAAATAATAAAATATATTTGGAGGAAGAAAAGTTCTAGAATCTCAGTGGAAGAAATGAAAGAAAAAGGGCAAGAATCGGCGGAATTTCCAAGCCTCAGACCCATTGTTGAAGAAAAAAATGGTGATCCAAACTTTTGGGGACTGGTTAGGAAATGCGAAAGAAGATCAATGGAACCAAATAGACAAACCAAGCCCCAAAGCAATAGAATCCAGTTACGTGTTCAATAAACCGAAGGGCATAAACAACTCGAAGGAGGCTGCTTTTTGACAAGAATTATTTGGACGACGTGAAGGCAGTTTCACCGAAATTGGATTTAGACTAGAATCTTACACACATGCAATCGTAAGCTCTAAATGGATGTGACCTTAATGGAAAAGGTCACATTATAGAAAAAAATACCTAGAGGAGAATGGAAGAAATAACATTTCTATTTAAGGCTGGAGAAGATTTTGGCCCAAGTGACTGACAGAGATCCTAAACAACAAAAGCACTGATTTTGATTCTTTTTCATTTAAAAATGCTAGTATGAACTAAAACAATGCTAGGAGAAGAAAAGGGAAATCCTTCAGCCAGTATCTTTGATAAGAATCTGCTGTCAAAGAAATGCAGGGGATTGGAATGCACTTATGGGGGCTGCTGGATGCCTCAGTGGATAGAGAGCTAAGCCTAGAGAAAGAAGGTCCTGGGTTCAAATCGGACCTCAGACATTTCCTAGCTGGGTGACCTTGGGCAAGTCACTTAACCCCTCTCCCTGCCTCCCTTGCCTAACTCTAGGAACCAAAACAAAGCACGGATTCTAGACAGAAGGGAGGGGTTTTAAAAAATGCACATATAAGAGCCAAAGTCACTTCCCCAAAATTAAATGGTAAAATTTGTTAATCAATACTCATCTCTTAAGCATATGCTAAACACTGAGGATATAGATATAAATAAAAAGAAAGAGAATCCCTGCCCTTAAGGAGCTTACATTCAAATGGAGAAGATAACATAAAAAAAAAGAACTCTAAACAAAAAGAATGCAGTGCTACCTGGTTATAAAGTCCAGACATCTAGGGATGGCTGGTTTGGACTCTTTCTCGAAATGCAGATTCTAGGAAGAACTCCTCAGTGGGAAAATGTTCTGCAGAAGCAGAAAAAGGAGCCAGTTGAGTCAAGAGAATAAGGGACAGCTAGTTTGGAGCTGATCAATAGGAAGTATCTGTTCTAAAGCAGAAGGGTGGTAAGGGTTAGACAAATGGAAGTTAAGTGACTTTCCCAGGGTCACAGAGCTTGGAAGTGTCTGAGGCCAGATATGAACCCAGGACATCATTAGACACCCATCACTGAGCCACCTTATTTGCCCCATAGAGAACAGTTTTCAGAAAAAGAAATATTCAAATTAAGATAGAGAAAATAATCATGTTTGAGGTTTCATCTCACACTATCAAACTGCCAAAGATGAAAAATAATGAAATCAGTCCATGTTGGAGTATTATGAGAAAGCAGACACACTGATAGGCTATTGGTTGCACTGTCATCTGCTTCAATCATTCTGGAAAATGAGCTGATGTTATATGACAAACAAGGGAAGTCATTAAACTTTCCATAGCCTTTGATCAGTCTCTTACAATATTAGGCACATGTCCCAAGAAGGAGAGTGGCCAAAAAAGCATTCTCTGTATATAGAATTATTCTAAGAAACTCTCTCTGTAGTAGCCAAAGCCTAGAATCAAAATATACATCCAATCGTTGGAAAATTGCCGAACAAATTGTGGTAGAAGATTTAAAGTAAAATTACTAACCATAAGAAATGATGGATGTCAGAATTCAGGGAAACCTCAGAAGATTTAGTTGAAACGATGCAGAGTTAAGAAAATAGAATTAACACAACACCATTCGCAATGAATTTAATTATGCAAATAATAACTCTAAAAGGCAAGGGAACTTGGGAGAATCTGTAATGGTTACTCTCCATCGGGAAGCATTGATCATGGGGTGTCCCTTCAACCTTCCCATAGAGAAAAAAGGGACTTCAAGGGTAGTGTGGGAGGGCCATGCTGTCACACTGGGCTGGTGGGTTTTACTTCAATGTTTTTCTGTGTTATAGGGAAACGTGCCATAGTGGTGACAGGGAGATGTTGTAATTTATTAATAAAAGGCAGCAACAAAACTTTTTTAAAGGAAAACAATGACTTGAAGAATAGATAATTCTATTGAGGAAAATGAGAGCAATTATACAGCAAGTCAAAATGTCTAGAGGGCAACCCTACTGTAGAATGAGACAAGAGGACTTACTTTGTGAGTCCTGAGAAGGGAGCAGATGCAGAGAGGTGGAGATCAAAACAGAAGGAGAAAGAAATGGCGACCCCGAAAGGAGGGAAGGACAGTCAGGAATCAAGGGCAGATCTAAGGTTATGCTTCTAGGAGATCAAAAGATGGATGCTGTCCTTACTGTAAATGGGCAAGTTAGGTTAGGAGTGGGTTTTAAGGGAAATATGATGGTTTCACTGTTGGACATTTGAGTTTCTAATGTCTCTGGGACATGAAGGGTGAAGTGGCAAATAGCTCCTTAGTGATGTGGGACTGAAGCTCAGGAAAGGGTTTAGAACTCAATGTATTAATACCTGAGTCATTTGCATGGAGATGATAATTAAATCCATGGAAATTTAGAGGGTCACCGAGATATGGTGAAGAGAAGAAAGACAGAGACTAAAGACAAATCATTGGTGTCCACTCATTGTTAGGGGGTCTCCTATGGGTGAAGAGCCAATGAAGGCATCTGCAAGGAACTATTCATATAGCAAAGTGACAAAGTAGTGTTCTGAAATCTCATAGAGGAAAGAGGTCAAGATGGTCAATGAAATAGGACTTTTTTTAAGCAAAAGGAACTCAAAATTATCCCCAAAATATGAAAAGGAGTAATTGACAACAAATGAGAAAAGGGAAAAATGCATTTGATATGATAGAAATATAATAAACATTAAATATTATATAATAAACATATTATTACATTTAAATAATATAAAATATAAAATATATATTAGATATAAAGAGTACATTAGATATTATATAGTACTCAATGATATGCCACAAAAGTGAGCATTTTATAGGAAGAATATTAGTCAAAAGAATGTTGCATCCCTTCTTCTCCCAACAGTAGTCCAGGAAAGGGCCACTTCCCCTACGCAACACTTACTTATTGGCTGGGATCTCCAGAGAGCTAGTTTACTGCTTTTCCTATCAGAGCTATAGAGATAACCCTGAGAATAATGGGATTTCTGGGTCTGTTACTCACAAGCCCCAGACCATTGTGCTGCCAACTAATTTCAGTCAGAGTGACCTGTAGTGGGACTTAGAAAAAAAATATTTACTAACATGGCAAGGTAAGAGTGACGGTTACAAATCATTCCCTCTGATCATCTGGAGTTCACTTTCCTAGAACTAGCCATGTGGAAAGGTTGGAAACAAACTTAAAGTATGATATGAATGAGACATAAATAAAGAAAACGTGTCTAAAAGGCAGTAAACATGGAGTTCTTAGTCCCTAGAAGTCCTGGCTTGAGTGTGTACCCAGAATTCTTCTGTGGTGCAAGAGGTCACACATCGGGAAGCTGCGATTCCCTCGGTGGCAATCTTTCTGTATCCTCTGTGCTTGTCATTAGTGTGCCATTCTCTGCTCCGGGATATAGTCTCTCCTATTTCAGATGGACACCGGTTTGTCCTTGGTGTGGTACTTTTTACTTGATGCCTCAAGTGGAAGGCATCACAAGATGGCCGCATCTTTTCCACTGATATTGTCA
Source organism: Monodelphis domestica (assembly GCF_027887165.1). Classification (NCBI taxonomy): domain Eukaryota; kingdom Metazoa; phylum Chordata; class Mammalia; order Didelphimorphia; family Didelphidae; genus Monodelphis; species Monodelphis domestica. The sequence goes on along the minus strand of NC_077227.1, from coordinate 6,402,706 downwards.
ATGGACCGAGGGGACGGTGAGGCGAGATGGATGGATAATAAATGTGTTTGTGTGTGCGTGAGACAGACAGACAGACAGACAGACAGAGACAGGGAGGGTGGCTTTGCTATGTTGTTATTCGGCTGGCCCTCCACTTGACTGCTGATGAAATTTCTCTGGATGTTAAGTCCCTCCTGGTGTGGTTATTCTGTTTGGTTAGCAAATCACGGTGTTCTTTTCTTTATGAAGTTAATCTGATAACCAGATCACAGAGTTTAGACAATCTCGTTTATACATTCCAAAACCTAATAGGCATATCTGTTGATTGATGGAGGTGAGAATCTATACCGCCTGCCTCTCCTAATCGAAAGCATACACACTAGAGACCATGGAAGTAGAGAATCTCAATCAGGAGAAATTCAGCAAATTCCAGATACATTCCTAAAGAAAAAGAAATTCTTGTTTCAAGCAGTTTTACATATGAATTGTATCCGGCACTTAATATTTCATCAGCCCCTCTGTGGTGTGAACTGTTTACAAAAACAGGTTCAAGATACTGGGTCAAGTCTGTTCTCTCGCTCACTTAAAAGGTTCATTCCCAAATCCGAAACAAAACTCTACATCAACATCTTTCATGGATATTAAATAAAATCTGAGTACATTATCTATAGCAATACCCTAACATGTATTCCTCATAACATTTGTATCAGCAAGTCCATGGCATTTCAATATTTGAAACACTATAAATATGACAAATTACAACAAAAATTCTAAAAATCGGTTACATCAATGGATTCCGAAAAAAGCTATTGACAAAATAGAGCCCCCTTTTAAGTGAGAAACACTAAAAAGCCGAGGAGTAAAGAGACCCTGTCCATGACGTGATCAAAAGAATCTCTGTAAAACCAAGAACTACCTTTCTTTGAAAGGGGCATCACTAACTGCTTTGGCAGGAAGATAAGGGGCGAGGGCAGGTTGCCCAATAGCTCCGCCATTATTTAATACAGCGCTAGAAAAGCCAGTGCTAGCAATTAGACCAGAAAGAGAAATTGAAGGAATAAGCACAGGCAAAGAGGAGGCAAAATTATCTCTATTTGCAGACAATATGATGGCTTACAGAGAGAACCCCAGAGATTACATGAAAAAATTAATCGAAACAATTAATAGCTTCACTAAAGTAGCAGGATACAAAATCAAGGCACAGAACCATCGGTCTTCTGGAACACTACTAACACTATGGAGGATGAAGAGATAGAAGGAGAATTTCCATGCCAAGAAGCTGTATAATACGTGAACTATCCAGGGGTTAAGCTACCAAGACACACTCCGGCCTTATATCCATTCCAGAACAACATACTCTTTACAGGAATGGAGGAAGGCTTCAATAATGGGAGAAACCGTCATTGTTCATGGCTGAATCCGGCCAATATAATAAAAGTGATGATTCTGCCTAAATTAATTTACAGATCTCATGCTCTATCCATCCAACTATCATGGGATTTCTTTATAGAACTAGACAAAATAATAGCAAAATTCATTTGGAAGAACAAAAGGTCAAGAATTTCAGGGGAACTGATGAAAAATGCAAAACCCGAGACTTGCCATTACCTGGATCTCAAACTATATTCCAACTCAGTAATCATTTACATAATTTGATCCTGCTTGAAAAATGGGAAAGTTGATCAGCAGAATAGAATAAACAAGCCAGATATTGAAGCAAACCAACCCAGAAGTCTTGTGAGAGATAAATCCGACAACACAAACAATTGAGCAAGGAGCTCCCTGGGCAACAAAGACTACCAGAGAAAATGGAATGTTTATGAAAGAAAATGAGTTTATTCCAGCATATTACGGTCCGTGCAGTAATAAACTTCCGATGGAAAGAAGGAGTGAAAAGCATTTGTTAAGTCCTTTCTGGGGGCTAGCATTGTGCTGGGCACTGGAGAAATACAAGGAACGAAGCACGAGGGTCTGCCCTGATGGGGTTTGCATTCTAATAAGGAAAAGAAACAGATTCATGCAGGAGGGGGTGGGGACAGAGCACGGAGACTTGGAAGTGGTCAGCAAGGGGCCCAGCAAAATGCCAATATCGACCACATGATCAAAGCTATGGTTTCCCCACTAGCATTGTGTGGCTGTGTCCAACCGTGGACTACAAGGAAAACTGAGTGCCACAGAATCAGAACTTTCAAATTGGGGCATCAGAGAAGATTTTTGAGAGTTCCTTGGACAGAAAGGAGGGCAAATCCTTCATTTGGAATAATAAAGAATGACTTCTGAGCACTCATTAGAAGGACAAATACTGAAGCTGAAACTGAAACACTTTGGCCAATAATGAGAAGACAGGACTCGCTGGAGAAGATTCTGATGGGGGGGGAAAGTTGGAAGGCAAAAGGAGAAGGCGATGGAGAAGACGAGATGGATGAAGAGTGTCAGGGAGGAAATGAAAGCGAGTTTGGACAGACTTTGGGAGATTGGAGGACTGAAGACCTGGCATGCTCTGGTCCAGGAGGTCCGCAAGAGTCAGACGTGACTGAATGCCTGGACGTGTTTGCTTGTGTGTCCTCTCCTCATCAGACTGTGAGCTTCTCAAGGGCAGGGACTGGCTTTTTCGCAATTTTTGTATTCCCAGTGTTCAGCCAAGCGCTTGGCGCATAGTAGGTGCTTAATAAATGTTTATTGGCCGACAGACTCAAATACATCTCTTGCTCGTTCTGGCTTATTGTCTGGCTCTTCTGCATGAAGATGCTTTCCTCTCTGCCTTTTGTAAATAAAAGCTCAATATTTCCCTTGCCTGTTGGCAAACACCCCTCCTCTACTTCTCTGATTTCACAAGAGCCCTAAACATGGCAGACCAACTACGCAAAAGAACAGCCAGCGAGTGATGTTCACTCATTAATCTGCCGAGTTCCGTAGTCACCACCTTAAATCGACAGTGATTGTCTAGCCTAAGACAGTCCTTAATTAATTTCTCTGGAACCAGATTCAGACGATGCCCCTTCCCTGCCCAATCATAGAAAGGCCTCTGTGTCTAACGGCAACCACAGGGCTTCACTGCCCTTTACGTGTCTGGAATGCTTTGGGGTTTCCGTTGATGGCAGGACCCACGATTTCTCGATCCGGCGCCCCCAAACCCTGGAGGGATGGTCCAGAGGATTTCCCAACCAGATTGGACTTTATTCCGCTCTCCCTAGTATTAAATAGAGCCCCGCACAGAGATACTACTACGGGGTATTTTTTCAGGCACTAGTTTTTCAGTTGAGTCAGAGTAAGGTTCAGTGAGAACCTGTTGATGAGGATGGAGCAGGTCCAGGCAACAATACTACTGCTAAAGCATCGTTGGGTGGTCCAGTGTTTTTCCAGTGGTGTTTGTCCGGTCCCTCTATATTTTTGCCTGCAACATAGTAGGTGCTTAATTAATGTTTGCTGCCTGATTGAGCATTCTACTCAATAAGCACACATTGGTAAAATGATCAGCTGGCACTAGAGATACCTCCCTGTGGCAAAGGAATTTCACCAAGCCAATTGGCTTGCCTATGGAGCTGGCTGTTGCTCCCAGAGTACATAGGGCTTTCGGCTGGGTCGATGGCATGGCCAGTGGCTATGAAACTGGACCTTTCTTTGTCTTTTTTGAAGGTCAAGTGAAATATCACCTCCTCTAGGAAGTCTTCCCTGATTTTGAATCTGGCCGTGTGGCCTTGAACGGGTGACTTAAGCTTCCCAGGCCTCAGTTTCTTCAATTGCAAAACAAAGAGTCTAACTAGGCCAGGGGAACTTAAACCATTTTGTTATCTGGGAATACTGAAGGACTCATGCTTAGAATAGTTCATGTAATTAAGTAACTGAAGGGAGTGCTGAATAAAATGAGGATATATTTATCTTCTCCAAGTTCAGGGCACCCCTGAAATCTATGCATGGACCCCTCGGGGGTGGGTGTGCTCCGAGCCCCGTTAACAATCCCTGGCAAATAGGCTGCGAGGTCCCTCCCCAGAGCCAGTGCTGTGTGATCCTTGGAAAGACCTTCGCCCGGGGCCTTCCTCCAGCAATGCCTTCTTCCCTTGTATTTCGCTTTTTCATTGAGTGTGTGTCTCCCCCAAGTCAGACACAGCCTTGGCCCAGCACGCTCATCATTCCAGTTTTCTCAAGCGATGCTCTGACCGCAGAATGAGCTTCCTGGAAACAAGGGCCGCCATGCTTTATTCCATCACAGATTTTTCCTTACAAAATGATGGGTTTGATGAGAGAACCTCCTCCATCCCATGTGTCGCTAAATGGCTAAGGCATCATTTAATTCTTTTTCAAACCCTAAGGCATCGCTGAAAAGATGTTAAACCCTTGCCGTCTCTCTTAGACTCAATACTGTGCACAGGTTCCAAGGCAGGAGAATGGTCTGGGCTAGGCAATGGGGGTTAAGTGACTTGTCCAGGGTCACCCAGCTAAGAAGTGTCTGAGGCCACATTTGAACCCAGGACCTCCCGTCTTCAAGTCTGACCGAAGCTAGCTGCCTCTAAACATCATTTAATATGGTTTACCATGAAATGCAGCCCATCTCTACTAAAGAGAGAATTTTAGCAGAATAGAAAGTCTGACTTAATCATTCAGGCTTGCTCCTCTCTCCTCCAAGTGCTCTCTTCCTTTTCCCAGCCCTTCTCTGCAGAGCCAGAATAGCAGCAACGGAAGGAACCCTGGAAATTGCCTCCCAAATTTCCTCATTTTATAGTTCCTGAACTTGAGATTCAAAGAAGGAAAGCAGTTTGGCGCCAGCCACACCGACAGGTGGTGGTAGGCCTGGGAAGAGAACCCATGCTTTTTGTCTTCTAGATCACACCGGCTCCACCTCTGTCCGAGGCAGCTCCGCTCCTAGTATGCCTGCCATTGTTGCCAATTCTAAGAACCGATGGAGAAACTGAGGCACGAACTGGAGGCTGATGTGGCACGTATTTTGGAGAAAAGAATCTTTCCGTGAATGGTCCAGATCCTCTCTTGTAGGCAGCCATCTCCTCCTATGCGTGTGGGCAGCTCCAACTTGAGTAATCCACGTGGAAACTGAGCTGGCCTTCAGGAGATGGGGCTCGGCTCTGGGTGCCCTCATCCCCGCTCTCCCTGCTCCTGGCAGAGACGCCTCCCGGCTCCTCAGCTGGTGTCACGCTGATCTCCTTGATGGCTGCCCAGCAGGCCACCTCCCAGTTCTGGAATTACTCCATTACCAATAATGGGAATTTCTGCCTCTTGTCCTGAGCATCGAATGGAAAAATCCAGCCTTGTGTGTGCAAGTTGTTTTTGCTTCATTATTCAGAGAGTCTTTAGGCTTATACTCAACCCAGTTAACCACATTAACATATTTAAATCACAATTAATTGGAAAATTACAGTAAGGTGTAAAGTGGGAATCATTTCTTTTAAATGAGCACTCCATGCTTGTTGGTGCAGTTGGGACCGTTTGTTCCTTGCCAGGAAACCAGCAAACATTAGAACCCATGAGCCGGCTCCCCCTACATGTGAGCCTAACCAAGCATACCAGTCTGCACATGGGTGAGCCCAGGAGCACGGAGGCCTGGGAGACTCAGGCAGGGCCTTCCCAGCTACACACAGGTGTGGGAGCACACATCTGGTCCTGGAATGAAACCTAGAGGAGCCTTGGGTACCCTTTTTACTGGTGGGGAAACTGAGGCTCAGGAAGTCCAAGAGACTTGATCCAAGTCCCTTAGGAGGTACAGTAAGTGATGGAGAATCCAGGTCTTCTGATTCACAATTCAATGTTTCCTTTCTTCACCCTTCTTGGACACTATTTTCTAGAAGAGAAATTAGTTCTGAAAGTACTTTTCCAACCAGCAAAGCATCATGGGTCAGCTCTGATTAACACGGTTCTTGTTGGGGATAGATCATGATCCTTGGGAAGATTCTGCTTGGTCCCAGGTGGGGCCATCACCAGTAGATGCCAAGTATAGGAGCTTAGCAGAAGAGCCTGGAGGTATCCAAGATGGAAACGGGCTGTCTCTGGAGGACCTCTTGTCCAAGCCAACCACTTGTGGAGGACTCGGGAGAGATGATTGTCCAGATGGGGCTTGGACCCAGCACTTTCAGCTCTGAGACTTGGTAAATTCAGATGGAAAAAAACCCGTGTAAGAACCTGTGGGTCACCCGGGATTCGAGAGGGGCCAGAAGAAATCCGGGAATGGAGTGAGGAGGTCCTTCTAGGTCATCGGGGAAGTAACAGTTTCAACTACAATCGCAAGGGACCAACGTACACACTCGCACAGTGTGTGACAACGCCCTAAGTTGTGTGAACCAAGTACCAAGGAAGGGCTGAGGAAGAAAAGGGGAATTTGAGTGAGGGGGCTGAGAGGACAGGCTAGTCGTCAGTTCCTTCTGAGGAGCTCCGAGGCGAGCAGAGCCAAAGACTTGAGATGAACCCCATGGTCCATGGTGAAATAGAGTTGGGTGAAAAGCGCTGTTCATCATAATTTTGTGTACCAATAAAGGAGGAGGATGGATCTCAGTTTCCCCATATAGTAAACTGCAAGACTGGACCAAATGATCTCTAAGACCCCTTCTAGCTCTAAATCATGACTAAACACATTAGGGCACCCCCAAATGCCTATGCCTGCAAACTGACACTTAGCCAGTGACCTTACAGAATCATTGGCTTTTGCCAAGTTGGAAGGGACCTCAATAGCTACTCAGGCTGACCCATAGTCAAAAACAATTGAGGGTAATTAGATGGCTTGGGAGACTTGGAGATAGGAGATCCCAGGTTCAAATCTGACCTTAGACACTTCCTAGCTGGATGACCCAGGGAAAGTCACTTAACCCCTTTTACCTAGACCTTCTGCCTTGGAATCAATGACTCCCTCAAGTTCCATCTTGGAGTCAATACTGTGTATTGGTTCCAAGGCAGAAGAGTGGTAAGGGCTACGCAATGGGGGTCAAGTGACTTGCCCAGGGTCACAAAGCTGGGAAGTGTCTGAGGCCAGATTTGAACCCAGGACCTCCATCTCTAGGTCTGGCTCTCAATCCACTGAGCTACCCAGCTGCCCCCAGCAGTTTTGCATGTTGAACCTTTGTTGGAAGACCAGGAAAGGGAAGCCATCACCTCCTGAACCGGCCCAGGGAGCTTGATTCTGCCTCCCTTCTCCCTTCTCCTGTTCCTCCTTCTTCTGTCTTCTGAAGGCAAAGAGGATAAGGTCACTTGCTCTCTATGCCAGCCCTTGGATACTTAAAGGCAGCTCACAGGTCTCTCCAAGTTTTCTCCTTTCCAGACTAAAGGTTCCCAGTTAGTTCCTTTAATTCCACTCCTATGGAACCAATGCCAGCTCCTTCCTACAGACAAGAAATGCATTCGCCCACGTTTCCTACTCCTTTTGCTTTGCTTTGCTTTCTAGTGAAGCTCAGACTCCTTCTCTCTCCCAAGCTTGGCCTCAAGTAGATAAAATGAGATACACGGATGTCAAAGCATTCTCCCAAAAAAGACAGTTCTCTAAACTCAAAGCAACCACAGTGAAAAGCCCAAGCTCCTGGCCCCTGTCGGCTCCCTGCCTTAGCCTCATGGCTGCTCCTGGCCAGCCCCTGAGGGACGGAGCCTCTGAGGGGGAAAGGCAGGCAAAAGAGCAAACAGAAACCTGGAGATCTTGGGGCCTCTCCATCTTCTCTCCTTGGAAGCTCAGGCCCTCCCTCAGGCCACCTTTAGTGAGATCCTCCTGTGGGGGATGCCGGATGCTTAGCTTGTGACCTTGCCTAGTAGAGGACATATGAACAGGGAGTGCAGGGCAAGCATCCTGCGGACAGGAGACTCAGTGCAGTAGGGAGGGCAGTCAAGGTGTCTTGGGGGCTATCGGGAAGAGTGGGTGGACCCTGTAGGTCCTGTGGAGCTCTCTGATGGGCTGGTTTCCTTCTTTTATTTGTACTCTTTACATTGATTATACTGTATGACGTCTATATAACAGGTATCACACTATTTCCATTTATACTATTATTATGTTCAGGGCAGGTGAGCCCCGGGAGTGGCAAGGAAGCTGGAAGCAGAACTTCAACTCCAGAAGCCCTCCTGCCAAGAGGAAGAGAATGACTGCCATGACTATGGATTGCACCCTTCTGGATCTTTGTATGCCCAGTGCCTACTGCAGTGTTAACAACATCAAGGCATTATTAACACCATCCCCTTAAGCATATGGCCAGCGAGGTGGAGCAGTGGATAGAGTGTGAGGCCTAGTCAGGAAGACCTGAGTTCAAATTTGGCCTCAATCCCATACTAGCTGAGTGACCCTGGGCAAGTCATTTCGCCCTATTTGCCTCAGTTTCCTTATCTGTAAAATGAGCTGAAGCAGGAAATGGCCAACCACTCTAGGATCTTTGCTAAGAACATTCCAAATAGGGTCATGAAACATCAGACATGAGAGGAACACCGGAAGGACAACAGAATGAAGCCTGTAGGCAGTGCAGAATTGATCCTTGCTTACTAGTTGATTTTTGATTCAGAGAAAAGAGCCGAGCCTCGATACTGAACACATAACAATGCGGGCCAAATGTGGTGGGCAGCTCCTGCCAGAATGCTGGGCCTGAGAGTGCTGTGAAAGAAGGGACTCACGAGCTGGGCATCGTGAGATAGGAAGTGATTGGGTGAACTTCCCGGGCACAGAGCTCCGGCGGGGAGAGCAAAGGCCCAGAGACAGGATTGGCGGGAGACAGGTTGCTCTGAGGCCGTGACAGGGAGAAGAATCTCAGAGATACGGTCGGAAAGGGAGAGCCGTGCCAAGAGCAAAGACTGCCAGGCAGCCGACTTTGGATTTTGCCTGGTTACTATAGCAATGACGAACGATAACTGGAGGAAGAAGATGGAGAGATGTTCTGTGATCACACAGTAAGCATATCCCAGACACGCAAAGATGCTCGTGGGATCCGGATCCCAGAGCAGCCGTCAGGGCTGGTCCTTGTTGCTGGGTGGCTCTGGGCTTCCTGAATGGAACGCCCATTGGCTCCGAGATGTAGCATTCAGGGAGCTCCCTCCAGATCTGCTGGCCCCCTGGTTTTGCTTCAGAAAATGTTGATGGTCAACGTTAAGAATCCCTTTCAGGTGACCAAGGAAGGCCGGCGATCTCCAGTTGAAAGAAGGCAGGCAGGAGAAACTCTCCCAGTGGTCATCGGGTGGGCCTCTGGGCAGGAAGGACACTCGTCCAGGTGGAGTTAGTCCAGCGTCGGGCCCTGAGTGAGACCAGCCGGGCTTGCTGCCGGGGCCTCATCGAGAGGATCTGGGATACGGAGGCAGCTGGTGATTTCGACTTCTCTTTCCCCGTTTTTCATTCCTGAGGAGCCTCAGCTTTCTTCCTCCTCAGATCCCCCCTCCCAACCCTCCCGCTGTAGGCTTTCTCCATGTTGGGCCACCTGCTGCCCATGTCTGTGAACTGACTCCTTCTTGGTGATGGAGAGAGAAATCGCTAGCAAACTTGGGGCTCTTCCACCCAGCGAGCTTCCCTGGAAGGCAGCTTCTCAGCTTCTCTCCCAGCCCACAGGCAAAGACCGATGCAGGGAGAGGAGATGGTGCATGAACTAATGAAATCCCCTACAGTTTTTCACTGAGCATGTGTAGGTGTTCCTGTGCGTATGTGTGCATGTGTATGTAGGTATGATGGATGCACACATGGGCACATGTGGCCTGCGTGAAATCAGGATGCAGGCCCATCGGGTGAGGTGGTGGGAGACAAGAATCACTGCCCGCTGGTGCTTCTCCTGCCTGGAGGATCCCAGAGCAATGCCAGAGGAAGCTGGCAGCCCTCTGCAGACCCCCTAGGCCAGAGGGGGAAATGGAGGAGAAGAGAGGAAAGGAGCCACCCAAGTCCCCCAGTGATTTTGGACCAGGGCCAGGACAAGAGCCACAGCTTCCTGGCTTTCCAGCAGGGGCTGCTTCCCAGGACGATGTCTCTGGGTGACTCCCAGAGTGCCTGATGGAGCCTCTCATGTTCGGATGGCACAGACAGGGAGAGATGGATCTCCATACCGACAGAGCAATGCCACTTGTCAGAGAGGGATGGCTGGAAGCTCCTTGGGTACCACATAAGCCAGCAACCTTCTCTTATGTTCCATGGGATCATCTTTCCTCCTTTCCCTCCCTCCCTCCCTCCTTTCCTTCCTTCCTCTTTCTGTCTCCCTTCCTCCCTTCCTCCCTTCCTCCCTCCCTCCCTCCCTCCCTCCCTTCCTTCCTTCCTTCCTTCCTTCCTTCCTTCCTTCCTTCCTTCCTTCCTTCCTTCCTTGGGAACACATATAAGGTAGCTTGGTGCAGTGGAAAAAAGGTTGAATTTGGAGACCAAGGCTCTGATGCAAACCCCAACTTTGTCCATTACTCCCTTCATGGTCTTGGCCTAGTCACTTAAATTCTTTGAGACTCAGTTTCTTCATCTGTAAAATCAGGAAATTACACTTGATACTCTCTTTTTTGAAAGTTCCCTTCCAAATCTAGATTTCTGATCCTATAAATAGAAACTGTATGAAGCAGAACCAGGAAATTAATATTACAAAAGGCTACAACAATGTAAATGTAAAAGGGAAAAACCTCAAGGTGTCAATGCTGAATGATGTGCAATTGGGGTGAACCTGGGGGAATGCCAGCAATCAGTTGAGGCTTTTCACATCACCAGCTAAGAGCTGGGAGGTCAGAAAAGGAGGCAGATGAGGAAACAAGTTCCAGGACCTTCAATGACTTGTACAGGGTCATATGGGTAGTTAGTGCCAAAGGGAAGATCTGAGCCAAGGTCCACTGGCTGTGCACTAGCTCCCCAGTGTGCCCCTTTACTCTTTCAGAGATGGGGCCAGAGGTGCGTATACTGTCAGATGTATTCAACGTGTCAGTCTCGCTGAATGGCTTTGTTCCCTTCCTTTTGAAAATCTTGATTCTAAGGTATGGCTTGTAGAAGTATACTTGACAACGAAGGTCACGTAAAACCAAGTAATGTAAGCAAATATATAAGACTTTTCAAAGCTTCTTAGCCTTCAGTGAAAATTTTGAGCACCTGCTAAGTCATCCCGTGTGTTCCAGAGCAATCTTTGAGATGTTTGGAAGCCGAGATCAAAGCAGCCACAAATAATTCCAATGGGGCATCTCTTTGGGATCAGCCTGAGTGGAGCTTTGAAATAAGAATAATAGCTTACATTGAAGTGGTGCTTGCTCTGGGTCAGGCACTGTGCTTAGCACCTTACAACGATTATCTCACTTGATCTTTAGGGAGTGACAGCAGCAGCCCGACACCAGATCGACATTCCTAAACTCATTACAAATATTGCGGATGATTCGAGTTGCTACTAACCTCCTTGTGTCCTTCTCTCATTCACACCGACATGGTAACCTTTGTAAGTTCACAAGGAGGCAGGATGCCAGAATAGAGGTGAAAGTATCTTTAGAAGTCAGGCAGTCAATACACATTTATTAATTAAGGACTTATGTGCCAGGCATTGGACTGAACTCTGAAGAAACAAAAAAAAAGAGGCAATTACCTTTCCTGCCCCCTAGGATTTCACAATCTAATGGGGGAGACAACATGGAAATAAATATACACAAACAAGTTCTATACAGGACAAATTGAGAGAAAAAATGAACAGAAGAAAGGCCCTGGAATTAAGAGTGGCTGGGAAAAGCTTCCTACAGAAAGTGAGATTTTAGTTAGGAATTGAAGGAAGCTAGGGAAGCCAGGAGGTGGAGAGGAAGAGGAAGAGGTTTTCATGGGGGACAGTCAAAGAATCCTTGGAGCCATGAGATATTTTCTTGTTTGTAGAACAGGGAAGAGGGCGATGTCATGTTGGGGAGTAAGGTGTAAGAAGACTGGAAAGGTAGGATGGAAACAGGTAATATTACTGTATTGCTCAGTCATGTCTGACTTGTCATCATCCCATAGAACATGGTATGTGAATGCTGGTCATTGAATTTTCTTGGCAAAAATACTGGAGAGGTTTGCCATTTCCTTCTCCAGTGGATTAAGGCAAACAGGGTTAAGTGACTTGCCCAGAGTCACACAGCTAGCACGTATCTGGGAGTGGATTTGAACTTCTATCTTCCTGACTCCCAGCCCAATACCCTATCCATTGAGCTACTTGGCTATCTCTTTAGCTAGGTTATAATGGGATTTTGTATTTCATCCTGCAGTCAATAGAAGGCCAGTTGAATATAATGAGTCTGGGTGGGTGTCAAGATCAGACCTACATTTTAGGTAGATTACTTTGGTGACTAAATGAAGGATAGACTGTAGTGGGAAGAGACCTGAAAAGAAGATAGACTCAACCACAGGCTCTTGTAGTAGTCTAAGTGTGAAGGGATGAGGGCCTGCACTAGGATGGGGGCAAGTGTCAGAGGAAAGAAGGGTGTATATTGTAGAGAGCTCAAATCTGGGAGAGAAACTACAGAGGTGAAATGTATGAGAGAAACCAAAAGGTAAAATTGACAAAAGATGTTTCTGAGGCCAAATCTATGAGAGATAGGCAGAGGTGAAATCTATGAGGTACTGAAAAGATGAAATTAGCAAGAGATGAGGCAGAGGTGAAATTGACAAGAGATGCAGCAGAAGTAAAATCTATGAGAGATATTCAAAGAAGAAATTGATGAGAGATATTCAGAAGAAGAAATTGGCAAGAGATGCTCCAGAGATATTGCAAAGATGAAATTGACAAGAGAATGTTGCAAAAATTGACAAGAGATATTGTAGACTTGAAATGAATAGGTCTTGGCAATTGCTTGGATATAGGGATGAAGGGGATATGTGAGAGAAGGAGTCCGAGATGACCTGTAGTCCACACCTCTATCTTACAAATGAAGACATTGAGTGTGACCCAAGATCACACAGTTAGAAAATGATGGAACTAGGAGCTGAACCCAGGGCTTCTGTCTCTTGATTCCAAGCATGGAATTTCTAATGGCACTGTTGCACCAACAGGAAACTCCCATTTCAGATTCCTGAATAATCATAGGTTGCCTGTGAAATGGCAAAGACTGAAGTGTCCCCACTTTGGCTGCAAACCTTTATTTTTACAGAAATGATGAGTTCCCAGTCTGGAGAATCTCAAGTGAATGTCTTCTTACATTTTCCTGTTGGATATCCAGCTTCACTTACCAGTGATGTATGTGTAATGATGAATGGATGGTAGATTGAATAGGGCCTTTTCTGGGCTGTGGCTAGAATATTTACAATGGGAAATTGAGATTATATGAACCCACCCTCCACACACCTCCTCACAGACAACCAGAGGCCTGGATTCTTGGTTTTGCTTCTTTGATTTTGGGCCAAGATGATGTAACAATGTCTGCTATTCACACAGGGAGACACATTTTCAAGACACTCTACCTTGAGCAAAAGAGCATCTGTCCCTCAAGGCACGTACAAGATAGAGGCTAAAAACATAGCCTCTACAAGCTAAGACAGTAGTGCGTCAACAAGCCGTCTTTGAGGAGAAAGAAAAAACCAGATTTCCACTCACATGGAGCTGGAGAAGGTAGTGGAGGGTGATGAGGAGAGAGAAGGGGAACTGGATCATCAGAAGACAGAGTCCAACCAAGACCATGGCTTGCTGCCAAGAGCAAAGTGGGAAAAAATTCCATCTCCAGAAGATTATGGCTCTAGATGGAGAAGCCCCAGATACAGACATCAAGAAGAACTTCTCTGTTAAGAGTCCAGCTCCTCTACGCTGCCACCTCTCCCCCCACATACACACATACACAAAACTCTTCATCCCTGGAAAGCAACAATTTCTAAGCTTTCAGATTTGACTCCGGAATGAAAAATGTTGCTTGAAAGGAAAAAAAAGTCAGGATTTTTGGCTTCTGTTTTTGAACATATCCTGTATTTCCTCTGGTAAAGCATTGGGCTCCCTGTGGCATGGGGGGGGGGGAGTAGTGGGAAGGGGACCTGGGAGCAGCCTGGAGAGCAGATGCCAGTATGGGTAGGTCAACACATACCCATCTAATGGCCTCAAAATGACAATAACTGGTTGAATTCAGCCCAAGGACAAGAATGTTGGTAAGTGGGGAAACAGAACAGAATTATGAATCAGAGCCCTGGGTCTGGATCCCAGCTGTTTCTTGTGGATGCTGGGTGATTCCAGGTGAGTCTAAGGCTCAGTTTCCCCATCTGTAAAATGAGCACCTTGGTCTAAATCAGGCATTTTTAACCTTCTTGTATGTCTCAGACTGGCAGTCTGGGAAAGCCTCTGAGCGCCTTCTCAGAATCTTATTTTTCAGTGAAGACATCCAATCGGCTAACAAAGGAAACCAAGCCTCCTGAAGTACTGTTGTTGGTACATTAAAACAAGAGCAGTAGGCTGAGGGTGCCAGATTCAGACCCCTGCTCTAGAGGGCTCCCTGAATCAAAGAAGGGCTTGAGGCTGAAGCCAGGAAAGGCCGGCCTCGGGCTGGACTGGGTCAGAGGACATGGCCAAGCGCTCGCGGTCCATCTGTCAGGAGTGTTTTCGCTCCCTGGTGGTTCTCCCGAAGGCAGCGGGCTGCTGGGGAAGTAGTGCCGGCTTGGTGGAAGCCAGCCTGTCTGGAAACAAAAGCGAGCCGCCCAGACCCGGCGGTGCGTGTGTGTGCACAGGATGGGGAGCGCGGTGGCTGGGCCAGGCATTGTTCCTGGCAGCCCCTGCCTGCGCGCCTCCGCTCCGTCCCCACGCCAAGCCCGAGATGAAGTGCACACAGAGGCCCCTAATGGTTATGGAGGAGCCTGCAGCGCCTGCTTATTACTGCGCGCCGTACCGTGGGTAGTGAGTCCCGCTGTGCAGAGAGGCTCGCACGAGGCAGGTTAATTAAACCTTCATTTGAATCTCCCGGCTTATGTGGGTCTGGCCTGGAAATTATTCCACGCAGCTCTCGGCGCCTTTGTGTGCCTGAGCGAGGCAGGAGAGGCGCCTGGAAGCCGGCTGGATGGGGCTGGGAAGACGTCCTGGAAGACAATGGAGGTCGGGCGAGGCTGGAACACAGCAAGCTCCATTGGGGAGGCCCTTGCTCTCCGCCGCTGTGCTGGGCGATGGCCGTTTCTGGTTCCATCCAAGGGGCTCCCTTAGCCTGAGCATCCCACCCGGAGACGCCCGTGCCTGCCTGCTGCTGTGCCGAGGCGGCCTCTCATCTGGGGAGAACCCAGCCAGGCACGTCTGGGCGCTTGGGAACCTCCGTGAGCGAATTGTTCATTTCCTCCTCTCTTTCTTTTGGCTGAGCGTCCCACCTGGAGGGAGCCTTTCCTTTCCCCATCCCTGTCCGCACTTCCTTGCCCATGGAGTCACGCAGGCTCCCCGTGTTAACACATGTTAGCGTGTGTTTTCCTTTTTGTCTTTGCAGTCCTAAAGGAGAGTCTCCGATTTGTCCGCTGGGACACCTTCCAATTATCCCGGTTCCGCCTCTCTGTTTCTGGTCCGAGTACCCTGGACTCTGGGTTTGTAAAGGGCTAGTGAATACCCCACCTCCGGGCCTTTGTCTTCTGCTGTGAGTCGCTGGAAGGAGTCCTGACAATGAGAATGGCCGACGTCATGAGGGCCTCCTGTGGGAACGAAAAGAGGCCCGTTTCCCTCAGGAGTCCTGGGGTTCCACGACTCGCATTACAGAAGAGGCCGGCGATGGCTGAACTCTCGTAAAGGGTGGTCGTCATCCGTCCAGTCTGTTCTCAGTTCCCACCAGGGAGGCCCAGAAGAACAGGGACCCCCAAAGGCACCCCGGATGTGCTATGGTGACTGCTGTGAACTGGAGCCTCTTTCGAGTCCTCCAAGCAGCAGCTGGGACAGAAGAGAAGGACGGATAGAGCTCAAGAATCTGGTCCTGGAGACGCCCACACAAAAGCTCTCTCCTGAGGAAAAGGGGAGCTCTTCAGCCTGCTCCTCTCAGCCTTCCACCCAAGAAGCCCCTCGTGCCTTTGCAGCCCGCCTCCTCCTCATTCTCCGGCTTCATGTGCTCCATGTGATGGCCGAAAAGGTCTGCTTTGGCTCCGAAGAGTCCTTGAGCCTCCCGCCTCCAGGCCACTAAAGTGTTAAAGTAGCTTCTGAAGTGGAGCTGTGAACTTAAAGCAACACCTGGAGAGGCTCCTTGGTTTTCTTCGTAATCCCGTGAATTCACTTGCCACCAAAGGGGTGCACGTCGCCTCTCTTCCACCCACCCCAAAAGAGTGAAGAACGCCTGCTTCATACTAGAGGGTAATCAGATTAGGATTTAATATTTAATTAAAACATTCCAAAGCCACAAAGCTTTGCCCCACCCCACTCATGTGACTTTTTTCTTTTGTTGCTCCCTATAAAATCAGGTCAACTGGACAAGTTTAATAAGAACATTGGATGGAACCATGTGCCAGGGATGGGGGACTGACAGACAAAAGCATTTTATCTGAGGAAACAGCACATCAGTCTATATAAGATAAAAAAAAGGAAGTAAGTACAAGGGGGGGCATCATCCTCTGGGTTGGGGTCTCACCCCCCAACTTGGCTCAGTTCTAAGGCAAACTATTTGCCTCCATTTGCTGCATTTTCCAGCCACACAATGATACTGGCTAGTGCTCCAATTCAGCATTGACCGCACACAAGCTTTCCACTGTGCCTCTAAAACATGCCCCACCCCCTTTGCCTCCATCTCCTAGAATCCCAACTTCCTCCAGGGATCAGCTCTCATGCCGCTTCCTGTGGGAAGCCTTTCCAGATTCCCTTCTCCATCAGGGTTCTCTCTCTTTCTCCAAGAACTGCCTTCTATTTGCTCATTTGCATATATGTCATCTCTTCCCAGAAGAATATAATACTGAGGGTACAGACTGCCTTCCTGGCTTTTATTTACATGCCCAGGACTTAACACAGAGCCTGGCACACAGTTTGTTGTTGTTCAGTCATGTCTGACTCTTCGTGACTCCATTTGGGGTTTTCTTGGCAAAGGTACTAACATAGTTTGCCATTTCCTTCTCCAGATAAAAATATTCTCTCTGCCTCTCTCTGTCTCTCTCTCCCTCCTTCTCTCCATTTCTCCATCCCTCTCTCTCTCTCTGTCTCTGTCTCTGTCTCTCTCTCTCTCTCTCACCATTTAATTATCTACCTATCATCCATATCCATCTATCTATTCTCTATCATCTGTTTCCATCCATTGATCAGTCTATCTATCCATCCTTCTTTCTAAGATACTTGAAGACCTTGAGAAGCTGTTTAATTTTTTAGCAGTTCCATTGAATAAACCTTTATTAAGCATGTGTTACATATATGACATGAGAGATGATGTTAAATAATCAATACCTAGGTGATCTCGAAGCCAGGAAAACTTTAGTTCAAATGTCACTTTTGACACACACTGTCTACGTGACAGAACAAGTGAAAAAATGAAAATTAAATCTCAATAATGAGAATATTATATTTTAGGAGATTTATTAGTGACCATTAGAAATAAAGGAATAAAGAGATACAAAAATAAAAGACCACATGCCCATGGCTAATCAGCCCCATGCTTACCACCACCATGTTTGCTGACAGGAAGGAAAGAGAGAGAAGATAAGACCATCCACTCAATTTATTTTCTGTCTACAGGAAGTACATAATGACAGGAAGTCTATGGGCTCCTGGGAAATGGAGTTCTTTTTTAGGGTAATGGTTTTTTAATTATACATTCCCCCTGATGATTAATTTGGGGGCTAGTCTCCCCAATTTGATCACTGAATATAATCAACTTTGAAATTACAATAATTTGGGGATAAGAGGAAAAGAGAACAAAATCCGTGATTGCCAGGCGCATTGACACAAAGCCAGTCAGGGGCCGTGCCCTTCGGCATAAGAGTATACATACAAAACAAATGCATTCAACCCCATGCTGTTCGGATCACCACATGGCAAAGTTCACTCTGGATCTTCTGGTGTAGTGTGTGGTCTGGGCAGGCATCTTCATGGTGCCTTCTCCAAACAGTCCACTTTCTGGATTCGGAGAGGTGGCGTGTTTCTAAACCTAAACTTACTCCCCAAAAGAATTTAAACTTTGCATTGTAGAATAATTATACACAAGCCCATTAAGCTCTCACAGCTCTAGGCACCCAAGATGATTAGTTTCAAAGAAAGTGCTGCCATACATTGCTAGAAGAAATGTCTTTACTCATATGTACCCAATACCAAAAAAGTATGGATTTAGTCCCTCTCTCCCACATGCAAGGCAAGAGCGACAGCCCACACTACATCCTTCCTCTGACTCATGCTTGCTCTATGATCCTGGGCAAGTCATTTAACTTTTTAGTGGATAGACAACTCTACGATTCTAAGTTACAGGATGACTAGTTTTGTATACCCAAAGGAATTTCCTTACTGGAGTTTCTTACTTTACTGGATTACTTACTATATTGGATTGTTCACTAGGAGTGAATTTGTCCTGGTCACCTCAACCATGAAGCCAGTTAGAATCAGAGAACTGAGAACCTTGAAGTAGAGAGAAGAGAATGCTATAGAGAACCCCTTGATGAGGACAATTGGGTGGGAGCTGATCTCCAGCTCTTTCTTTTGGTCATTCCTACCCCCAGCCTTGTTTGGAGGAATCTTCGAAACTTCGACAGTGCAGGGTATTGTGGCCTTTTTTTTTTTAACTGGCATCCTTGGAATGTATGAGAAGAGTGTGTGTATCAACAGTGAAGGAGACGAGAAAAGCAGATTCAAAGCTCTCTAAGAGCCCATAAATAAAGGTCACTATACCTAAGAAGGAAATCATCAGGACTCCATGAAGACGATTTCTGTGAATCACTCTGTTGTCTTATGTGGTCATGTCTTTAAGCTTGAGACTATTTGTACTAGTGGAAGAGTCTCACGAACTTTTTTATTCTTTTTTTGGGGGGGGGGAGTGTTTTGGTATCAACTGTACCATTTAGAAAAGCTTAGTAAATATAACTTTTAGTTGATACCGAGCAATAATAACTGTGAAAACACAATTCTGGGGGCTCATGACCTATAGAATTAGAAAGACTCCTGCAATTCTCCGGGTTTCACCTAAAGTCCTAAGAGAGAATATATATATTATATTATATATATATTATATATATATGTATATATATTATATATAGAGAGATATATACAATAAATAGAACCAGGCTTTGGGGATACAGCCAGCAAGTGCACAATCTGGGGGAGGAGGAAGGGGACTGGAAAAGCAGGGCTTACATGCGTTACATATACAAAGTAACTTGAAGAAGGAAAAAAGTTTATCTACACATGTACATAATGCATATATGAACACATAAATAATATATATCTATAGATATATCTAATTTTCACAGAGAAAAGGGCAGAGTTTCATATAAAATTACATTACATTTAATAGGGAAATAAGGTAATAAAGATGGGATATTAAGGGGAAGAGAAAATATAAGGAAGAGAATAGTCCCATAATTCCTGAAATGTATTTGGGGGGGTTATAAAAAAGAAAGAGAAAAGAAAGGAAACAGTAACCAAGGGGGTTCCCAAAATTTGGGGGCAGAGATAAAAATTCTTGTGTTTAAATGGAACACAATATCACTGGGCCATAAGAAATTATGAAAGAGATGATTTTCAAGAACCTCAGAAAGTATCTAAGGATGGGTGATGAGATAAAGAGGACAACAAAGGCACTGACAACATTATGTATTATATGCGTGTGTGTGTCTGTATGTGCTGCCCCAGAGTACTGTACAACGGAATACAAGTTCTATTGTAGAATGCTGATGACCAAATGGGTGGCCCATCTCGTGACGTGATGGTGGATTCCAGGTGTAGAACAAGACACAGAGTTTTGGAAATGGTCACTATGTGGGTTTTCTCTGCTTGATTAGACTGTTTATTTCCTTCCTGGTTTTACTTGCAGAGACCTACTGGAGCATCTGTTTCCTTGAAGTATCTCCATTCTTCAATCTATCCTCCATTCGGCCACCAAAATTATTTTCCTAAAGCAAAGATCTGATCATGCCACACCTCCCACACCCAATATCCACATTCAGTTCATTCCAGTGACTCCCTATTGCCTCCAGGATCAGATATCAAATCTTCTATTTGGCATTTAAGGCCTTTAGCCTCCCCCCTCCTCCCCAATCTTATGACATCTTACTCCTGGACATGCATTCCTTGATCCAGTGACACTGGCCTCCTGGCTTTTCCAAGAACAAGACCCTCCATCTCTTGGCTCTGGGCATTTTCTCTGGCTTTCCCCTCTGTCTGGAATGCTCTCTCTCCTTATCTCTGCCTTCCAGGTTCCTGGCTTCTTTCAAATCCCTCTCACTGAACTCTCACTTGCTACAAGAAGCCTTTTTCAATCCCTCTTGATTCTGGTGGCTTCCCTGTGTTAATTATTTCCTATTTATTCTCTCTAGGGATTTGGGCAGAATGAGGTTAGCAATATGATGCCAAAAAAGAAGAGAAAAAAATGGAGGGAGGATTGGAACATTTTTTAAAATGTACAGAGAACCAGAGGACACTCCGAAGGAAGCATAGACGCATAGGACAGTTTTGAAAATTCCATGTTGGATTTATTGTACACTTTTTAAAGAAGCAGGTGGTATGGTACGGATTAAAAAGCTACATTTTCATACACAGTTTCCCCTTTGTGTTGTTTGTTTGTGAAAATATAATTTGTGCCACTTCAGCTTAAAATAACTGAATGAAACAGATATGCCGTCTTCCTGGGCTGCTTTCTCAACTCAGCACTCCTAGGGTTCCAGAGTGAGCAACTATCACCCCAAGTTCATGCTTAGACATGAACCTCTAACAGTGTAGTTACCTTTGATAGACAACCAGTAAGGAATGATTAGCACAAAGTGAAGGCATTGTTTAAGATTTAATGGTAAGAACAGTGGCTAGAAAACATTTTTCTTACAAACATGGGGCATGCTGTCCCAAAGATACACTCAGCATCTCAGCATTTGTAGAAAGGAGAGTGGGGACAAGGAGAGCACTGATGGTTCTTTTCAGTCATTTCTGACTCTTCATGAAGTCCTTTGTTTTTTGTTGTTTTTTGGGGGGGGCAAAGATACTAGAGTGGTTTGCCATTTTCTTCTCCAACTTATTTTACAGATGAGGAAACGGAGGCAAAGAGGGTTAAATGACTTGTCCAATGTCATATAGCTAGGAAGCATCAAGGCCAGATTTGAAATCAGGAAGATAAGCCTTCCTAACTTCAGGCATGGTGATCTATCCACTGAGCCACTTAAATGGGGAGCAGACAAAGAGAAGACAATCCATGCTGCTGATGTCTGGATTCTGTGCCTTTCTTATTGTGCCCTTATTCTGCTTACCCCTTGCCTCAACATCTTTTGTAAGCACACGCCTCAGTTTGGTCCCTTGATCTTGAACTTCTCTTGCGCTCAACTTCCAATTTCCAAGGCTAATTCTTTCTTGAATCCACAGTTGTCTTTTTTCTTTGCTGTCAGGCAGGTAAACAAGAAAAATGTATTCATCATTATTGTGGACAAGAAACTCTCCTAAGCACTGGGGATCCCAACACCAGCAGAAGGGAAGACAATTCCTTCCCTCAAGAAGTTTATATTCTAATGGGTAAGACTCGATGAAAGGGAGCTTAAAAGGGATGGTGGGATGTGCAGGAGAGAGGGAGGATGAAGTCCAGAAAGTCAAAAGCACAGCCAAAAAGGGAGTGGAATTTGACTGGCCCGAGTCCCTCCTCAAAATGAAGCATCTCACCACTGGTGTATCTTCCATAATGAGGAGTCTACTAGAGGAGATGAATGTTCCAGGAAAAGGAAACTCTAGGGAAGAGGCTCTAGGGTGAGGCTACTGCTGACATATGGTGCTGAAGTCTAGGCATCACAGTCCTTTGAAATATTTCCCATTGCTCTGCCTAGCTATTGATTTAATTAAAAGTGGTCTTGGCATGGACTCTGCCAAAGATCAGGGTGATGTATTATGGTAGCCTTGGGAGGGCTTTTGTCTGAAAGACAGACAGACATGGGTCAGTGGACCAACAAAGACTTCCTGGCAAGTGTGCTACAGAAAGGTTATATATAAAGGTTGATACTCTGACCTCTCCAAGATAGTAAACTGTGTTTTCTCCTTCTTCGTAAAATGTATTTCTTCCCCTTATGCTTTGGTGGTTGACAGGAGATATTTAGAATGTTTATATTTACCTTTCTCTCTCTCTCTCTCTCTCTCTCTCTCTCTCTCTCTCTCTCTCTCTCTCTCTCCCTCCCTCCCTCCCTCTCTCTCCTTCTCCCCCTCTCTCCTCTCTCTTTCCCTCTCTTTCTTATCCTCCTTTTCCACTCCCTTTTCCCTTTCCCCTTTCCCCTCACCCCTTTCCCCTTTCCCTTCCTTCTTTCTTGCCTTCCTTCCTGCCTTCTTTTCTCTCCTGTTTTATGGAATTTCTTTTGTAGAGGGTGATATTTACAGTTAAGATAACTATCTCCCACATTTAAAATACTGGTCCTTTTGGCAAGTCCCTAAGAATCTTGAAAAGATGGAAAAGCTTAAAACTCATGTATGGTACAAGCTGATGGCCATTCATTTATTTCTTCCCTTTGTAGCAGAGCATATAAATATTTTATCAAACAATAAACTCCATTTTATGGAAGTACGTCAGATATTTGGAAAGAAGCTAGGAGCTCTCTGTTTTTCTTAAACTGAAGAAGAAGTTTTCTGAGAGGCTGCCTCACACAGCTCATGTCAGACAGGTCTTGGAGTTCAAGTTCTTCCTATTCTGAATCATTGACTGTGTCATTATAGACGAACCACTTCTCCTTTTCGATGGGGTTTTTTTAAACCTGCGAAATGGAGTTTCTATTTCATAGGCACTACAATGCCAAATGATTGTGAAACTCAACTGAGATCATGTCTCCACTAAGGCAATATGTGTGTGCGAGTTGTGTATTTTGTTGCCCCTATAGCTCATGTATATCCTCGTGGGTCTATCTAGATGTGGCTCAAAGGGAGGCATATATAGATGTCTCTTGAGTCTCCTCACCCACCTTTCTCCAAAAGAGACTTTGATTCCTGCCAAGAAGGGAAGCAGTAAGTTGAGGCCAAAGGTCATAATTCTGTTCTCATTGGAGAAAGGATAACAGGCTAGAATAATATCTATTGGCTTCACTAAATATCATTAATCTTTGGGCAATAATATTTATGTTTAAATTAAGTTCCTGATTGTTATCCCTTAACAACGAGAAATTGCCTCTAAGCCATAGATTAAATGCTTGACTTACTTCCCACCAAATGACAGTTTCATAAAAACCACACATAGTTTGGCTAATAGCCAAGAAGTCCACAAAGCAAAGCAAATCCACTTGACAAAGAGATCTCAGAGAAGAAAGAAGAAGAAGAAGAAGAAGAAGAAGAAGAAGAAGAAGAAGAAGAAGAAGAAGAAGAAGAAGAAGAAGAAGAAGAAGAAGAAGAAGAAGAAGAAGAAGAAGGAGGAGGAGGAGGAGGAGGAGGAGGAGGAGGAGGAGGAGGAGGAGGAGGAGGAGAAGGAGAAGGAGAAGAAGAAGAAGGAGAAGGAGGAGGAGGAGGAGGAGGAGGAGGAGGAGGAGAAGGAGAAGGAGAAGGAGAAGGAGAAGGAGAAGGAGAAGGAGAAGGAGAAGGAGAAGGAGAAGGAGAAGGAGAAGAAGGAGAAGAAGGAGAAGGAGAAGGAGGAGAAGGAGAAGGAGAAGGAGAAGGAGAAGGAGAAGGAGAAGGAGAAGGAGGAGGAGAAATAATAGCAATAATAATAACATTTATATAACCCTTACTATGTTCCAGGCATTGTGCAAAATGTTTTACCATTCTCTTATTTGAGCATCACAACAACCCTAGGAGATATATGGTATCATTCTTTTTTTTTTTCCACAAAGAAGGAAACTGAAGCAAACCAAGATTAAGTGACTTGTCCAGGGTCATACATATAGTAAATGTCTGGGGGTGGATTTGAATTTAGATCTTCCTGAATTAAGGCTAAACACTCTAAAAATTATACCACCCAGCTTCTTCTATTGTTTGTACTTACTTAAAGTAGATAGATGAGACTATATTAGACAACATGCAGGTGAATGGACTCTCTCACTGGGAGGGACATATCTCAGCTCACCGAAGATGGTCCCACATTTCACAGAAAGGGAAAATCTCTGCAGTCTCTATCTGGTGATGGGAACATGAGCAAGGAGGTAGCTCCTTTACATGTTGGCTTCTTCTCAGTATCTTTCTCTCCCTTCCAGGACCTGAAGAAAATCTGGAAGTACTCAACTGGTAGCCAGAAAGCAGGATTTCTCTTTTCTCACAAGCTCTCACCAACTTTACTCCTCAAGCAGGTGTGGGGGATTGTATAATCAAGCTACATGAGATAGAAGACAACTTGACTACAAGGATGAAAAAAAAACCATGTTGTTTTATCTTAGCCCTAACTTGTTCTCATAAGATGACACCACTAACTGCATATTTCATGCTATGTAACGAGTTAGCATAGGCAGAATTGTTGCATAGACTTCTGGGAAATGTGCTACTTCTCCGTTTGCCAGTTTTAGGAGATAGAACCATCTCAGCCCCAAATTCAGTTGGAGGCCCATCTTTATGTTGCCACGTGGCACATTTGTTCTTCTTTCTCTCTCCTTGTTTTTCTTTCCATGGCTTGGCCAAGCCATTTACCAGTGACGACTGTTCCTGTATTATTTGGTTTGTTTTTTCACGCAGTCACTAATAGAACACAGGCCATCTCCAGGAAGATGAGATTGGAAGGTTCTGATGGAGCCTCCCTATTTCGACCTTTCACCAACATGTTTGAGGTTTGCTTTTAGGGAAGTTACTGTAGATGTAGCTGAGTTAAATTTCAGGATGTGTTTGTTCAGGGAGAAAATGACAACTCATCACACTTAACTCAGAGGTCCCTGGCCAGATAGTCTGACCCAGGTATGATTAGTGGGCAGCCCCAGGGGCCCATGAAGCTGTTCCTTCCTACCTGGGTTTGTGCAGGATGGAGCACACTCTGCAGCAAGGTTGATGTGCTCACGGACCTTGAACGGGGACCTGGGGAGAACTAGACACAATTTTGGAGACTCTGCTTCCTCTTTGCTCTATCACTGAGCTCTCTTCACTCCCATTCAGGGCAGCATAGCTAATGACCTTCCTTCAGACACTGGAGACTGTGGAAATTTGTTTTCCTATTAAAATTACCCAAAAAACCACAGGGAAACAAACGTATGACTTCTCTTCTTATTGGCTAAGTCAAAGAACACTCAAATCCCCCCATTGGTCTTGGCATTAAGTAAGCAGACCTCTCTCTTCACCTTCATTATCAGAGGTTAATCCACTCCAGAGTCACGGACAGAAAGAAAGAACACAAAGAAGATGAGAAGGGCAGATCCACTCATTGGCCCTTCATCTGCATTGAACTCTTCTTAGACAACATGGTGCTAAAGGATTCGGGGTTATTCCTTTTAGCAGTCAGGGACCTGCCTTTCAGGTGCTTGCTTTAATCTGTAGATGTGTAATTGCATTTCACAAAATCTGAGTCAGGTCCTTTTGATCTGATAAACATGCATTAAGCACTGGGTGGCAGAGCAGCTAGAAGTTTTATCCTGGAATCAAGTTCTGTCTCAGGAACATCTAGGCTGGGAGACCCTGAGCAAATCTTCTCACTCACTCTCCCTGCCCATGTTGTAGACTCCAATATATATATAGGACTCCAATATATATAGGACGTGCCAGGCTGGATCATTGGAGGGCTTCTCCATGAGGGAGTTCCCCCAATCGAAGAAAGCACATGTCCGGATCAGCCTGCTCTAGCTCTGAGAAAAGAGGCCAACCCTTAGAGCACAATGGAAAAGGTGAGGGAATTGTCCAGGGATGCGGATTTCTTTCTTTCGTAAAAGAGCAACATGTCACAGCGTCCCAGGGTTTGCAGGGATTGTTCCAGTTCAGCTGAGTGTGGACATGACTTGGGGTGGCTCCTAAAACCAGGCTCCTCAGGCTTGCCTAGGAGGAGCAGACTGTACTTTGGGAGGGAGAAACCAAATGCACATGTGTGTATGCCCATGCATGTTATTGCGCATGTGTATGTGTGTGCCAGTTCATTAACAGAGCAGCATTAACTCAGGTCTCTGAGGCTGAGCCTGTGTGGCCTGCCCTCCTGGCTGGCAAGGGAATGCCACTGGTAACAGAGGTGGAGATTGGAGAGCTCACAACTTACTGATGAAATGAGAGGGGTTGGCATTGCCAACAGGCAGGAGCCAAGTAGATTCCTGCCAGGGAACCAAAATATTACAAAAAAAATGTTTTCAAGCCAAATAATTTATTCTTATCTAAATTAAATTCCTGCTCTCTCCTTCTGATCTAAAACAACAATGATGAGCATATAATGGTGATGGGAGTTTGTTTGCCTTTTCTAAACTACAGTTAGGAGCTTTGAGGCCTCTATGTACCAGAGCAATGCTATGGCTGCATTTCAGCCAGGGGCTCTCTGTGGGAGGATCTGGGGCTAAGAAAGACCTCTGGGCTAAAAACACTCAAGTTTTCCTTGCTTTTTCTTCTCAGGAGGATCCAAGTTCCCAATGTTTGTCAAAACGAAAGCCATCAGAGCAAGATTCTCCATGAGAAAAAAGAAGGGAAGACAACGACCATTTTATTAACCCTGACTCCGATGTAAAAGATTCAGGAAAGAGGAGGAAGGAATGAAAATATTCTTGTCTCAAATCTCTGTCCCAGGAAGTTTCTATATGGAAATGCAAGAGTAACTCACCTGGAATATGGGAAGGGGTCAGAAAAGGACCAGAAGAAATAGTCAGACTGGGGGTTTGTGGCTTTATTAACTCATTCATAATTGGCCCCCAGCTTAGATACAATTTAGCTAAAGCCATATGGGCTAATATAGTGCTAAGATACCCCCTACATAGGGGCAGTCTGTCATAGAAAGCAAATGAATTCAGAGCAAATAGGTGCCCACCTGGAATGCAAGGGCAAGTGATAGCCAAGTAGGCTAAGCTAGCTAAAACCCCCATTTTTAAGATTTTATAAATTAGCAACCAAAAAGAATCACTCTGGGTCCAAACTGCTTCTACTTATTAGGTCTGAGTCTGTGGACATTATGTTAAAGGGCTGAAGAATATTGGGAGATTCCCACTTCGGTAGAGATGCTGCTCTTGCCTTCAGAATTCACTAATTGAAAGGTACTTTGTGTAGGGTCATGGAGGTGAGTACTTCACACTTCTAGGAACCCATTTTGCTTAATACTTTATTTGTGCCTTTTGTCTTGACATTTTCAGATAGGACCCACATCCTTCCCACTTGGTCTTCCTCTTTCCCAATGGGATCTACCCTTGTACAAAGAAAAACAGTTAAAAAGAAAAAGCAAGTTATGCAGTGATCCTATCTGGGAATAGATGCGCCATTTTGCCCTTGCTATCTCCCACCTCTTTGCCATGGCTGAATGTCCTGTTTTCTGGCAGTGTTGCTAGTTTTTTGGTAGCTGAGCATTTGCCTTCCTTTGACTGATCTTTTCATTGATGTCACTCTACTTATCCATGCAAATTGGGCTCTTCTGGTTCTATGGATTTCACTCTGCATCAGTTGACAAAAGTTTCTCAAATTTCTCTTATCTATCATTTCTCATCACACAATAGTCTCTTGTTTGGCCACGCAAGCCTCTAATTGAAGAACATACACTTTCTTACATTTCTTTGCTAATCACTGAAAGTTTCCATGTTTTAAGAACTAGTCATTCAAAGCCCCTTAAATTTTGTTTGAAGTCACTCTATCTTCAGTTTGATGAACTAATTTCTATCCTAAGCCTAGGAATAATGCCAGCACCCTGAATCCTCCCTCCCTCCCTCCCTCCCTCTGATACAATTGACTGGAGTAACAGCTGACATTTGTATACTTCAAAGTTTCCAAAGCTCTTCATGTTCTAATGATCTCATTTAAGGTTCCCAAGGACTTTATTTCAAATCCCACCTCTGACACTTACTAATCCCTCTGAGGTAAACTTAAATTAAATTCTTTATGTATCTTGTTCAATTTGGTTGTTTGAATAGTCTCCACCATTAGAATATGACTTTCTTAGGGACAAAGAGATGTTTTAGCTTGTCCTTGCATCCCCAATATTTAACATTATGCCCAACACATAGTAGGTACTTAATATATGTTTGTTGACATTAATTACTCCTTTCTTGACCTTGGGTAAGTCACTTGACTCCAGTGGAGTTTCCCCCACTGAAAAAAATAGAGGGTTGGAATGGTGATCTCTAAGGTTCCTTTTTAGCTTTAGATCTATGAGCTACTGACCCTAGTAAAGTAGGTACTACAGGAATTATTCTTAATTCCATTTTATAAAAGGTACCTAGGAGGTACATTAGAGAGAACACAAACATCTGGACTCTAAATCCAGAGTTCTTTCCCTGACATCACCCTTAGCTGTCATTAAGCATCAGTTCCAGTCCCTCTAACTTGAGACATTTTATCTAGGACCTTGGACAGCTCCGTTTAGCTTTCATATGGACTTTAACAATTCCCAGATTAGATACTATTTACTTTTGAAGACTGAGACCTTTCTTCATCTTCTCAAATG
This sequence comes from Monodelphis domestica, assembly GCF_027887165.1. Classification (NCBI taxonomy): domain Eukaryota; kingdom Metazoa; phylum Chordata; class Mammalia; order Didelphimorphia; family Didelphidae; genus Monodelphis; species Monodelphis domestica. The sequence continues at coordinate 6,374,275 of NC_077227.1, read as the reverse complement.
TTAGTATCTCTCCCAAGTTACTTTGTGTTACACTGCATATATTTTGTGTTGACTTGATCTGCACTTTTTTTTTCCTTTTATAGTCTTTGTAATCCTTGAAACAAGCACAGTGGTTAGTGCATGGCAGGAGTTTAGAAAATGTTCACTGAATTAATAAAGTCCCTACTATGTGCTGGGTGCTGTAGTAAGTGCTGGAGAAATAAACATAAAAAGTAATATGGTGGGGGCAGCTGGGTAGCTCAGTGAATTGAGAGCCAAGCCTAAAGATGGGAGGTCCTAGGTTCAAATCTGGCCTCAGATACTTCCCAGCTGTGTGACCTCTGGGCAAGTCACTTGACCCCCATTGCCTAACCCTTACCACTCTTTTGCCTTGGAGCCAACACACAGTATTGACTCCAAGATGGAAGGTAAGGGTTAAAAAAAAAGTAATATGGCCCCTGTGTTCAAATAGCTTGTTTTACAGGGCAGGAGCTGATGTATATAAATATTATTCAAAGCCAGGAATGAACGAAGAGACACAAAGAGAGGTTTAGACAAACAGTTTGGAGAAACTTAATCCCCTTTATTAAATAAAAATGATGCATTTCTTCTTTTTAGGGGGTTGTTAATAATAACTGGAGCTTAGTGTTTTCCTCTCCTTACCTCAAAGTATCTCCTGTATTCCATTATAATTCAAATCCCACAACAGAGAAAACCAACACAGATATTTGTTGACTGATTGATTAATTAATTGATTCATCTTGGTTCCCATCCATGTCAAATAAGAGGGAGATGAGCAGCTGGTAGAAGTCTTAAGGTTAAACCAAAATGGGAAATAAGCTAAAAAAGTTCAGTTATTTAGGGGTTATTATTAGTAGCCTAATCCAATTTCTTCCTTTGTAGTCACAGAGCTTGATGCAGTGCCCTGCACATAATAGGTGGCTAATAAATGCTTGTTAGAGTAGACTATTCTGCTGATTTTTTTTCCAGATAGTTTAGGATCAAACATCTCTGAATTTTGACTGTCTCACAAATTGCCTGTTTGGTTTTTTTCATCAGTTTTATCATGAGTATATGTCACAGGCCTTCTTGACTTTTGCAAGGTTTTAATCCTTCTCCATATGACACTAACCAAATACAGTTTGGATCACACAACTGCATCAGGGATACTCAGCAGGTCAAAAGGCCATAGCTAGGGACTGGTCTTGTCATGTAGCCAGCAAAGTGAGGCTGGTTTTGAACTCTTCCCTTGGGTCTATGCATAGAATTGTGACAGAGAGTCAATGGCATCTATTCCAAAGATTTCCCTAATGCTTCAAGTCTGGACAGCCAACAAGAAAGGGCAATAAACAAGCTTGGAGCATCACTGCCCTAATGAATGGGCTTGGGAGCAGCTTGCAGCTCTTAACAAAGGGTAGGAGCTGTCGATGTCAGCTCTGGTGGCAGCCTGGGACCTTCCTGGGATTTTGGGGAGGGGATGCCTTGTAGGCTGCTCTTTCTGCCTATGGGGCACCCATCTTCCTTTCCAAGGTTCTGGATTGAGCAAGACATGCCTGTGTGTTTGGGTCTGTACTCAGGGGTTTTCCATTGGGGACAGCACAGCTCTGGTGTGCCTAGGTATGTATATCAACTCATTTTTAATAATGCTGAAGTACAGACACCAAACCAGATAGGAAAATAAGATTTCTTTATTAAAGTGACTTTATTAAGTCTGTTTTTCACACTGGTGAGGGGCAGCAGTGTATTTGTGCTTGTGTGTGTGTGTGTGTGCCAAGGTATACACATGGTCTCGCCTTTGGAAAAGGCAGCTGAGTCGTTGTGCCTCTTTGAGCAGAGCAAGCTTAGTTTCCTGACCTCTTCTCAGCCATTTAGGAGGCTCTCTGCTTTTCAAATGGTTTGATGGAAGCTGATGCCAAATGTCTTGTCATTTAATAACCAACCCCACATAGGGCTCTTTTCAAAATGCCACTGCTCTGAGCATCTGCTGTTATTAAGATTGAGGCACCTCCACACTGGAGAGGGCCTCCATTTCAGTTCTCACATCACTTGTCGAGGAGGAATAATCTGCCGCCTGTGGCTGCCTGGAGCTAATGTGGGCCAGCCAGCGTGCCAGGGACTGGGTGGCCAGGTTCTTCTTTATTGCAGATTATAAAGTATACTTTGGCCTTTTTCTTAATAAATATTCTAAAAATGCTCTGTGAATCAGGAATGAGCCAGCTATTGTCCACTTAACATCATCATAATTTAGAAGCTAGTATCAATCTGCATCCCATGCTGGTTCTCACATTAAAAAAAGACGGGCAAGAATTTGTCCATCCAGCCGATGGGCAAGTAGCAGGGTGGCAGGGCTCTGCCCATCTACTAATTAGAAAATGTCATGAAGCAGTAGAAAGAGAAATGATGCTGGGTTCAAATCCCAGCTCTATCACTAGTTACTTATGTGACCGGTCAGGCTACTTCTTGAGGCCTTAGCTCCCTCCTGTGCCAAATGATGAGGTGGGAGTCAGAGGATCCAGGTGCTGACACCTACCCAATATGTGTTTTGAGGGAATGACTTCCTTCATCTTCAACCACAGTTCTCACACATATAAAATACGAATATTGGACTAGATAGCCTTGGAGGTCATTTTCAGCTCTAGGTTTCTATGAAGGAAGCAGAGCATAGTCAAAGAACCAACTCAGAGTCAAGAAGACCTGGGTTCAAACCCTCCCTCTGATCCATCCTGGCATAATGACTTTGGGACAAGTCCCTTGATTTTTTTGGTGTTCCTAGGCTATTCTTTAAGACTCTACACTGCATGGAAGGTGCTTCAGAGGAGGGGGTTTTCTTCTATAGAGCATTTGGAAATCACAGTTCTAATCTCTCTAAAATTCAAACTGGACTCAGGTTGACTTAATTTCCCTTTGCAAGTACATTATGTGAGGATTTTTAACCCCTTCTGGACCATTGCTGTGAATGTAAATTGAATCACAGAAATAAAGCCTCAGTCATACAACAATTAACATTTATATGGGGCTTGAACATTTACCAAGGAAATTATACAGATGAGCTCATCAGACTTCATGACAATCCTGGGTGACAGGGAGTGGTAATGATATCATTATGTTTATTTTATAGATGAGGAAACTGAGGTTCAGAGGAATGACATGACTCACCCAGTGTTACTGAAGTAGAAAGAGTTAGAAGGGGATTCTGGGCCCATGCTCTCCGACTTCAGAACTAGATCTTATTTCATACAAGTTGTGTTTCCATGATTCCAGGTCCATACTTCAATTCAGTACTAGTGCATGTTGGATTTGGCTGGAGGGGAAGGTATATTTACTAGGTCACCATCATCAATGTGCTCTGGGTCCCCCTGGTCCAAACTTTCCCCAACTAGAGTCCAATAATGGGACCGTGAACTCTTTATCCCGAGCCAAGCAAGTGTTTAGACAGCAGACTCAGTCTATCACTGAGATTTTGAGAATTCGGTTTGGGTTTTTGGTCAAGAGCAATGTGGATGAATCCCCAAATAAGTGACCATGAATTAGGAGCAGATGACCTGTGAGGAATGACAGCTACGTGGGCTTTCATCCTTTGTCTTTCTGTGTCTCTGCATATGGGTACTTGTGTTTGTGTGAGGGTATGCACTGATCCAACTTCTGCCCCCTGGTTCCAGATTGGGGAAATATATCCCTTCAAACACTTAAAGGCACTTTTCATGGCCTCCCTGAGCCTTCTATTATCCAGGCTAAACATGCCCAGTTTATATTAAAGCTAGAAATAGCATTGGGCCAAGATGGAGGCCAAGATGCCAATAATGCCCATTGTATCATCTGTAGGATCACAAAACTAGAGTTGGATCAGGCCTTAGAGAGATAAGAAGACCAACTCTGTTGTTTTACAGATGAGATAACAAGTGTAAGTAGTAAAGTCATTTCCTAGACTCTCAGAGGTGCTACATGCTCGAGGTAGGATTCAAACTCAGGTCTCTCTAACTCCAAATTCATGACTTTGTCTTTGATACTAATACTGCTGCTCTAAGTGTCCATGCTCAGAGAATGAGTGTGATCTGGAGGATTGCATTTGAAATGGAACTAAAATGCCAGGAAGGATACACAAGAGAAATAGATGTGGATATGGCAAACAGCTACCAGTGGGGGCATGGGAACCACAGAGAAGCTTCAGAATTATCCAAATATCATTGGCATGATAGCTTACTCTTTAAAATCTTGGCATGAAAAATGTTCACAAGTACTCTAGTGGCCCCCCAGAATTAAAGAATTTCCCAAAGTTTCTCACACTAAAAATGATCTAAAAAGTGGACAAAATAATAGGTAAGTTAATACTACAAAATATGAGTGACCTTGGTTGGGGATATGGGATAAGACTGACAATTTAGCCCCCATTTCCTTTCTCCCCAAATCCTAATTGCACAGCTCTATAAAAGAGACTCTAAAAGATATGTTCCAGGTAGTGTCCTTTATTACTAATTTACTTGTGGGGAAAATGATCTCTGGGAGCAATGTCAAAGAAACTTTCATTTTGTTTGAGAAAAATGGCAGAGTTCAGAGCATTGTTGATGGTCTAAGAGCCCCAAAAGGAAGAAACTGGATCTGATTCTTCTGAAGGACGCTTTGGTAATAAGTTCAAAGGAACCAAATTAAGGCTTGATTAGCCAGCATCAAATGGCAGGAGTGGGGTTCCATCTGCTGTTGAAATCATAAATGATAAAGCTGTGATTGAATCAATGGACTGAATATAATGATGAATTTTAAAATCCCGTGTTTGATTATAGTGGGCTCTTTCTTGGGGACACATTAACTGTTATTTACCCTACACCAGATTCAAGGTTCTAAAAATGATTTTAGCTTTTGTAGGACACAATCTTTTCTTTTGGAAATCCCTATTACATTTGACATCCTCCACTTAATGCCATAGTCAGGTTAAACAAACACACAAAGCCAAGACATCCTTCATATCAAGATAAGGATATGATATGACATCAAAGCTCAGATGTTTGGAATATTGTGGTCCTCTGTGACTTCTCCTATACCACTGGCCTCTTTCCCATCTCCTTTGCTACATCTCCTACTCCCTAAGTGTTGCTATACTCCTCTTTTCTTCTCTTTTTATACCTCTTTTCTTGCTGGTGTCATCAACTCCCATGAGTTTAATTATTGACATTATTACAGAATCTAAATACCCTACCCTAGTTATTACTCTATAGGAACACATTTCTGCAGTAGTTCAAAACAGTTCACTTGGAGATCCACATTTCCAGTCTCTCTTCTGAACTCGGGTTCCATATATCTAACTTCCATATAACCTTTGGATTCTTCAGAGGCATCTGAAAGCCAACACGGGCCCAGATCATCTCCTTATCTCTTCCCCCTAGACCTATCCCTCTTCATAGGTTCCCTATTTCTGCAGGGGCATCGCTTTCCTTGCTGTCATCCAGGTTTACAACAGCAGAATCATTCCGAACTCTGAACTCTCACTCCCCTCTCAAGCTCATATAAGTTGTCAAGTCCATTTTGTTCTAGTGCCCTGTCGCTTCTATCTATCCCCTCTACTCACAGAGTGGCCACTCTAGCTAAATGTAGAGAAGCAGGAGGCAACATATGCTGGGCAAGTCAAACCCCTACCACCATTTTGATCTCCACTTCCCTTCAGAGCCACAAATCCAAGAAAATTGGGAATATCAGCGCTCCACTCCCAGACCACTAGAGCTACTGCCTACCTCCCGGTGCTATCACTGAGGGGAGAAAATCCTCTGGAAAAGGAACCTACCTGTCTCTCTAGAACCAGCATCAATGCTGCCCAACTAACCCCAAAAGCTTAGTAAATGAAGAAACCTGGGGATGGCAGTGCCACTAGCTCTTCTTCTAGCCCCTCAGCATGGTAATTGCTTCTCCAGGGGCTGGACATCCTCTAACCCTTTCAGCACTAAATTCCTTGGCACTTCGAAATGGTTCAACCCCAGAAATAGCCACGGCTTTATCAGTGGAAATGATTTAAAGTTACATTGTCAACTACTTAGCCTCCTGCACAAGACCATGAGGCCTTTCTATTTTCCCTTCAGCTGAAGCCTTCTATACTCCGTGTTTGTCTAAATAGAATGTGAGGTCTTGAAGAGCAGAGACTATCTCTCTTCTATTTATCTCCCAAAGGCTGAACACAATATGTTGCTCATTGTAAGCACTTAATGAATTTCATTCATTCATTCATTCATTCATTCATTTGTTCATTCATTCATTCATCCATTCATTGATTCTCATATTGCCTCTCAATTGAACTGTTGGAATAGTCTTCTAGTAAATCTTTCTTCCCTCAGTGTCTCCTCTCTCCAGTCTGGCTTCCAATCACTTGCCATATTGACATTCCTAGGCTGACTACATTATTCCCCTATATAAGAAACTTCAGAGATTCCCCATCGACTTTAGGACGAAATCCAAACACTTTGTTTTTTTTTACCTCATTTCACCATCTGCCCCAAGTCTACCTTTCCAGATTAACTGCATATTAGTCTTCCTCACATTCTCCAAGTGATCTCCGAACCAGCAAACTTGCTGTTGTCTACACCCGACATTGTAGCTCCCAACTATAAGTCCCCTTCCTAACGCCATCCCCTTCCTCACTGAATGCAGCTTGGAACCCGGTTGTTTCAGCCAGTCTCTAGCAAAGTGGATCAGACTAGTGGTCTAAGTGATACAGTCACTGAAGTTGTATGAATAGTCTCTAAAAAGCTTTCAACCACCATCCCTACTCCATGGAATTTAAAGAGAGTAAGAAAATCCCTGTTCCTCTATTCATGCATGGGTGAGCCCAGAATGCATTGTTTTCCTGAGAAAGATTAACGTAGGAATGCGAATATTTTCCAAACACTCATTAATAGAAGATTTTCTGACTGACTTGCGAAACCTCCATGGTGGTGGGAGAAGGATCCAAAGTAGGTCGAAGGCCCATATTTTGAGACAATCCTTTCCTCTAGATGTAGAATGTGCAAGATTATTGGCTCAAATCTATTAGGCCCAGTTTGCCTTTCCTTGACCTAGTAGAAGTCTGTCTCGCCACTCACCTATGGACCAAGACTCGGACAAAAATGGCCACATAAATCTTTTTTTTTTTTTTTAATTTTAAAATTTAAAATTTTAAAAATATTTTTCCATGGTTACATGATTCATTTTCTCTCCCTCCCCTCTGGCCATATAAATCTTGCTGAAGACACAGAAACACTTCATACAGAAGGCATTCCATTTTATCAATGCCATGACTAATTTCCTGAAAGTTTTCTCTCGTTTGAACACAGAACAGTATGGATGAATTCTGGGGGTTGGGAAAAGAGTGTGTGTGTGTGTGTGTGTGTGTGTGTGTGTGTGTGTGTGTGTGTGTGTGTGTGTGTGCTTGCCCAGCGTGGAGTGTGAGGTAAAGAAACAGAGCTGGGAGTGCAGAGGACAGTCATCTCCAATAAAGCAGGTAGAGGTAGTGGGAGGAAGTAGGCAGACTGGGATGGAGTGATATGAAAGGGGAAGGGCATACCTTGTGGAGACCATGAAGTCTCTTCATTCTTCAAGACCATGAAGGACCAGCAAACACTGGGCAAGGGCTAAGCTTGCTCTTCAATTGTTTTCCAGGCATATCCAACTCTTCATGACGCTACATGAGGTTTTCTGACAAAGACACTGGAATGGTTGTCATTGCCTTCTTTAGCTCATTTTGTACATGAAGACACTGAGGCAAACAGGATTATGTGACTTGCCCAGGGTCACACAGCTAATAAGTGCCTGAAGCTGGATTTAAACTCAGGTTTTCTTGATTCCAGGCCCAGAGCTCTATCCACTGTGCCCTCTAGCTGTCCTAAATTGCCCCTAAATTATATTTTTTGCCCAGGGACAAAATCTAGTTGTCCAACCTTACTTACTCTGTTTGAACATGTTTTTCATTCCAGGAATCTCTGTTTATACTTGGCTTTCCAACATTTCAGAAGACAAGCAAAAGCTTTTTCTAGAAAGTGGAAAAGGAGAGGACAAAATGGCAGAATGTACTAATCACCCCTTCCTCTTTTTCATCAACTCCAGATCAATCTCCCCTCACCTCAATCTCCCCTACCCCAGATATCACAGACCATCCCATTCCTGCCTAAACCACCCCAAGCATTCTTCTGGTAGATGATTAGGCTTAAGGAAACTGCATTATGAATCTTCAAAGGTCTTCATCTCCCCATCACATCCATTGGACTTGAAACCACATCAAAGACTGTCTAAATTAGGTTTCACTTCCCGGCAATTTTTCTTTTAACCACTAAAATTACAGGTGCCAATGGGGAGGGAGCACATGTTCAGGGTCCAGTGCCCCTCGTTACCTAAGGGCCAATAACCCAATTTATAAGTGATGTCTTTGATGGCCTACATATGAATCATCCTCCATCTGACCTCCTGGGTTCTTCCCTCTCCTCCTGAGAGTCATTCTCACTGTAAACTAATTTTTGCTATCAGGTTTTCAAGATCATTAATATTACCACTGAGGACCTTTTCTGTCCAGGCAGCACTGCCCAGCCCTGGTCCTCCAATGCCGCCAGACGTTGCTTCCACAGAAGCCAGTGCTTCATTGTAAGACAGGCCTAAATGGCAGGGCCTTTGCTCCATCTTGGAAGGGTGCCACTTACACCAGAGGATGTTCAAGGAAAGGAGTCACTGCCTCCAGGGGGCCTTATGCTTCTATACAATTATCTCAGCAAATGTACCTGCTTTACTCTGTTCTTCATGGGGAATCCCTTCTTTTCTCAAACAAATAACTTCAGGAAAATGCCAGACAGAAGGGCTACCCCTTACCTTTCTTTTTAGATAAGAAGGAAAGAAATGACTGACTTAAGATCACAGAGTTGTTTCATAGCCAACAAAAGTCATATTATGGGAACTAAAACCCAGGTGTCCTGACTTTTGGTCCAGGACTCTTTCTGTTGTACGATAAGAATGTTCTCTGCTCTTTTTTGTTCTAAAATGTTTTGGGGGCAGCAAATTCTATCGAATTGTCACATAACATCAGGATCCATGTAGCAGTAGGGACCATCTCCAATATGATCAGAATCATAGGACAAATGTCGAAACCTTTCCATCTCCATCCCCTTTTGCCTGCCTACTTTTTACTCTACCAAGTCCCAAAGATGTAACCAATTCAAAGCTAGTCCCTTCACATTATTTATGGGTTGATCAAACTGGATTGCTAACCATTCTCCAAACTCAAAATTCCATCTCTCACCTCTGTGCATTTGCAATGGCTATTTCTTGCTATGCCCCCTCTGTGCCTGGAATGTGCTTCCTCCTCGCCTCCTTTTCTTAGAATTCCTATATTTCTTCAAGGTTCAGGTAAAAATGTTATCTTCTCTAGGAAGATGTCCTTAATCTGCCAAGGTATTTGGGTTTTAAGTCTCTTCATACACTCCCAGGATCTGCTTACATGATTCCATGTTACATCCTCCCAGTGTAGAGCTCAGGCCAACTTGAGAGGATGAACAAAGAACTTAAAACGATAATTGGCAAATTATGCACTGAGACCCATTTAAAATGGCCTGAAATTCTCCCTCTGGCCCTATTTTATCTTAGAAGCAGGCCTAGAGGAGACTTACATATTTCACCATTTGAGATGCTTTTTGGACATCCGCCTATACAGGCTAAGCCATTCTCCCCTGCATATACCTCACTATTAGGGGGAGATACTACTATTGCTTCCTATATACAGGAATTACAGCATAAATTGCATGAACTTCATGAATCCGGACCTGCAGTACAAGCCGGACCACTAGATTTTTCTCTGCATGACCTGAACCCAGTAGACAAAGTGTATATTAAGAATTTCAAGCATACTGGAGCAACTCAGCCTTTCTGGGAAGGACCATTCCAAATATTGTTAACTACTCCAACATCTATAAAGGTTGGAGAAAAGGACTCTTGGATTCATTGCTCACATGTGAAGAAAGCATCTTCTGTTGAGACTGATTGACTGTATCCTATCACATGCATTGAAGATAATCCATTGACAAGTGGATGATATTTTTTGAGGACACTTTGAATTACTGATTTTTTCCTTATTTTTATTATTGCTTTACTTTTATTTTGATTGTAATAATTGATTTTTTCTCATTTCTTGTACTAAAGATACATATAATTAATATTATCTTTTCTGCAGTAATATAAGTTTAATATATATACACTTGCTATAATATCAATTCATACCCAAAAAGCTTTAAACTATGGGAATCTGCCATTTATTGATAAATTTTATGGGACTGTGATTAATGTTTATGTCTGATTCCAGGAAATAGGATAAAAACAAGGAGCACAGACTTAACCTGAATAGTGCAAAAAGATCACACAGGAAAATACTAATGTGGACTCGAGGTTGCAACGCTTCACATACGTTAAGTCGTAGGACTTCCTTGTATCTACACTCTTTGCGAAGTACTCATACAAGTACAAATTTGACTATCATCCTGGCTCCCTATATTCCTAAGAATGACAAAAATCAGACGAGGGAATGATACTTCCCTATCAAAATAGAATTCTAGTTCCTTTCCTTCTTATATTATGGCAACTTCCTTTAGTCTTGGCTGCAAATGGGTAAGTGAAATATTACTGCATTCTGTCCTACAGACTCGTGGGATAGAAATTACTTTAAATTGGACCTATACAAAGGTCTATTTTGAAAAATTTTTCCTTATGTTTTTGTTTGTTTTTTAAATTCTTTTGATAATTGACTCATACACCCCCAAAACTCAACATTACATCCTGAGCTGAGCTGGATATTTTTTAACACCTACTTCAGGGGGGAATGTATTTTAATATAAAATCCAAGATTTTTTATTTTTTTGTTCAAGAAAAGATCTTCAAGGAAGAAGCTTGCTAACTCCTAAATCCAGAGAATGAACTGTTGCAGACAGATGCCAGAAAACCTACACTACAGCAAGAAGATCAAGAATGAACTTTGGGTGTGGTTGATTGAACTGAAGTTTGATTGAACATTTATTGTAAATGTACACTTTTATGCCAAAGGGACTGCCCCTAATTTGGCATTCTGTCAATGCACCTAGCAAAACATTGGTTTTGTTTTCTTTCTTTCTATTCCTCCCTAACTACTCTAATTTCCTCTTAGAAAATTGAATATTGTATACATCTGTAGTTAGAAGTGCATTTAGGACTACAAGATGATTATGTTAAATGATCAATGGGGAGACTAGTCTCCCAATGACCATCAGGGGGGATTGTGAATCTTAAAACTGCTCAGACTCTACCTTAGAAGATTTGGTTAAGTTATTCCCTTATTTGTAACAAATGGAGGTACTTGATCAGGAATGTATTGGGAATTTTAACATTACTCTACCCATACTTAGGCATACTTAGGGGAATATAAAGTTGTAAACTCCTGATGGAACAATGAAAAAGTCCCCAACTCATACTTAAAACCTTAAGCTAGGTCTATTTTTAGATCTAATACAAAAGGGTACTAAGTACTTATAAAGGTTAAATTAATCACTAAAAGGTCAAGCAACTTACAAAGGGCAAGCTTAGCAAAGGGTGTGAAGTTTTAATCTACTCAGGGAAAGTGATAACAAAAGAAGATGTGAATTAAAAATGGACAGTCTTGTGGAAAATGTCTACTGTGGTTGGTAGATGTGAAAATTTAGGGGAGGTGACATAAGAGAAATCTTTCTTTAAAAGGAGCTGGTCTCTCTGAATTTAGTTGAGTTTGGAAGCTGAATTGGAGGGTCTCTCTGAACACTAGAGCTTTTTTGGAATGATCTTGTGGTGAGTGGATAAAAGACTGACTAGTCTCTCTTAAGGCTTAGGCTTAGGCCAAATGGCCTACTATTTCCTCTTACTCTGTCTTTCTTCCTTCCCTTAATTCCTTCATTCGTATTAATTAAAATCTCCATAAAACCCAGCTGACTTGGGTATTTCATATTTGGGAATTTTTCCCATGACGACCACTTATTTTTGATAAAAATCAAGACACAAAAATTATCTTTACAGTTTTGGCAATTCACAGTCTTGAAAACTCACATTTCGCGGTCACACCAGGAAGGTCACTTGCTAATGGGGAAGGATTGTTTCATTTATTGTCTTTATATCTCCATGGAACCAGGGCTGTGCAGAGTAGATGTTTAGAATTTGTTTAATTTAATTTCTTAATAAAGCTATTTTAATAATGGTACTGTATTTGTTCTTCCTCTAAAGCCCTACTCTGATCCCGCTTTTGGGCTGGGCAGCAGTTATGATATGGTAGAAAGAGGTTCCAGGCTCACTCTTGGCTTCTCTTGACTCCAGTGGAAACATTGGACTCCCCTTAGCCCCAGAATGAAGGCCCACCCGCTCTCTCTGATCTTGGTTTTACTTATCTCCAGCAGCATTGTGTGACCATAGCTCCATAGTGGCCAACATTGATAAACATGAAATATGTCTGCTCACAGGGCCCCCAGTTTGACCCCCAAACCTGAACCCAATGCCACTGGGCAGAGCAGCACAGATACCTGCTCCTATGGACGCTTGGAGTTTCCTGTCTACATCCCACTTCTGAGGTATTATCTTCCTTCTCCTTTCTATCTCAGGACCTTTGGGTATGACAATTACTTAAGAGAGTTCTACCTCGAGAGTTAACTTCCTATCTCTAGCTGTGAGATGAATGCCTCGGGGCTTTCTGATGACTCTACGGATTGAGGAAATATAAAGAAGGTTGCCCCCTAGCCTTCTGAACTGCAGAGCCATCACGCGGACCCATTTCTATATGACCCCACCAGCATTCATGATCTTATTCCTAACTAGGTGTCTAAAACACAGAGATTGGCATCAGGAGGATCAGTGTTCAGATGCTTTATCGTTTTGTGACATTGAACACGTGGCTCTCAGTTTCCTTATCTGTAAAATGAGTTGAATAATGCCCCCCCCTTCCATGTGTCATTGTGAGATTTAAATGATATATTTGTAAAGAACTTGGTAAACCTTAAGCCAGTATGTACACAGTAGCCATCTATCATCGCCGTCATCATTGTTCCTACTTAAAGCATTTTGCAAAATTCAGGAAAGCTACCAGCTAGCAAAAGTGTCATCATGTCTGTACAGCTGTAGCTGATTTCTTACAGGCATTCCTGAGTCTTCGCTTGAGGACTTCAAAGAAGAGATATCATCCTTGTGGCTACATTGCCCTTCTTTTTTTTTAATTTTAATTTAATTTAATTTTTTTAAACCCTTACCTTCCATCTTGGAGTCAATACTGTGTATTGGCTCCAAGGCAGAAGAGGGGTAAGGACTAAACAATGGGGGTCAAGTGACTTGCCCAGAGTCACACAGCTGAGAAGTGTCTGAGGCCAGATTTGAACCCAGGACCTCCGGTCTGTAGGCCTGACTCTCAATCCACTGAGCTACCAAGCTGCCCCCTACATTGCCCTTCTGATAAGACATGATGGCCGACTCACTAGCGGTTTGTAGAGGCCACCCCAAATATGTGAAGACTTTTCTCAGTGGAATGGGTGAATGAGAACAGTCTGTCCCAATAGCCAGAAAAGTGGCAGAAGCAGCTCTGCAGCATGCTTAGAGCTTGGTCAAACATGGAAGATGCCAACGTCATCCACTGCTTCCCGAGTCATCATCAGTCATCTTGACTTTTGTCTCACCACTGGACTTCGATGACTGGAAGAACTTTGTACAACCCTGCCTCACTTACATCCAATTTATATAGAGGTCAAAAGGCCTCACCTGTGATGTCATTCTGGTCCTTTTCCAGTACGAAGGACAATAGCCAAAGGAGATCTGGCGGTTCATTTTTGTTGGTTCTTATTGCCCTTCCCACAGCCTTATGCACATGTGGCCAAACACCATCTACTGGCTCTTCCATCTCCTTGGTTCCAGTCCTATGGAGCTATTGTCCACACTCCAGGTCCAATTTCTCTACTCTGTAGTTCTCTTGGCCTGGTCTATGCTGATTTTGCTTTCTTGTGACCCTCTGGTGGTCATCTCTTCCTCTTATTAAAATGGGTTGAATTCTATGTTGCCTCCCCAAGGACCAAGTAGGCCCACATTGCTTCCCTCTTCCTATCTCCTACTGTGTTCTCTTAAAATTAATATAATACACCATGGCCAAGCTTTCCCCCATAGCTCTGGATAAGGTCAATAAAACTTCCTAGATGCATCTCTTGTGAAGGGGTAACAGGGAGGAAATGATGATATATTTGAATTGGGAACTCAGTGGTCCTTTGAATTTATTAATTAGGGAATAGGTTTTTGGATTATAAAGTTTGAGCTGACTCATCTACTTATACCTGGGCATCAAGGGAAGATAAATTTCAGCCCGTAAATTAATTATACTGAACTGAGCCACTGATATACAACTACTGTTCCCACATATCTAGGCAAAATATGGATTCGGTGGGTTGAAAATTATATTGGGAATGAAATGGGGTTTTGACTTGAATTATACAAGAAAATGATAAATTTATGCATGGGTTTATCTTGTATTTCTTTCTCTTATTAATGTGGTTTTCTCCCATGAAGGGAACCAAGATACATCTAAATCCCACTTTCATACGGCTGGGCAAAAGTCATCAAGTCTTCAAACTTTAATAAAAACAAAAACCACAACTTGTATTTAGTGATTTGTCGCTTGGAATTCTTCTTAGGTCCAATTTGGTAAAAGGGATTTGAGAGATGACAGATTATTGAGAGATAGGAATGTGCATGATTATAATGAAGACTAGTTCCTTTTCTGGGATATACTTGATTGTTACTAGACAACAGAAAAGGAAAGAGCAGCCAGTCAAGTAAGAAAGTTCAAGTTGGAGATGATGTCATTTTGAGGATGCTGAGAGATTAATTTTCAAGATATTTGGGGAAAGAAGACACTAAACAATTGGAAAATGGCGGATTTTATAATTGTTAAGGGAAGATAATTATGAGGTCACATGTTTACTTTCTCTTCTCTACAAAATCTTTAGGAAAATCGTTTACATATAAAATGTTACTTGGTGAAAATTTGAGAAGGCAATGGTGGATTATTTAGAATTCCTTTTCTGTAATAGAGTAGACCAATCAACCAAAAGATTTAGGGAACACATGATGTTTATTTTATCGCCTCCAAAAAAGCATTTGATTTGGTAGAACAAAATCCAGTCTTCAACACTCCTCTGGGATAAGTTCCCTCTGGCACAGACTATTGCCCGAGATCTTTGGTATGGCCGTGGAGGGAATCCATGTTAGAATCCAAAAAGATCAGCGATTACCTTAAATGGCCTTGTTTGCTTTTGAAATGATGTTGATTGAATCAAGCCCAAACAAACTTCCTCAGTGAGATCCACAATCATTAAAAAGTTTCTACAGATCTCTCCACAGAGGAAAAACCATCTGGGCAAAGAATGCCTCACATGCAGGCTATGATATGCAGTTGGATGGCCAACCCATAGAGCTGGTCCATCAGAACATAAATCTCAGACATTTCAAATGGACAATGAACTTGCTCTATAATTGACCAAGGGAAGACAGTGAGCTGGATTGCCTTTGGGAAATTGTATAGTGATTTTATTGACCCGAGGCTACTTCCTGAAACATATTCCCATCATTTTGACCTTCTTCTGGGAATACCCATGAATAGTATAATTTCCCAGGCATAAAAATATATATGTTTAGCCTAGAGAGCAATGGAGAGAACCACGGTGGATAGAAATAGTCTGTGGCATATTGCCCTTGACTAACTGCATTTACAAAATAAGGATCAAAAATATCGTTGCTACCTTGTTGCCTGAGGTATAAAAATCCCAGCGTTTTGCATTTGTTGCGGCAGAAGATGCTCAGCAAAATTGTCCCCGATCTGTGGGACGTCTGTGTGATTCAGGGACACTGTGTGGTGAATGCAGAGGGGAGATGAAGAGTGTTTATATTTAGCATAATTTCATTAATTTAAAAATTAAAACTTTTTTTTTTAATTACAAGTAAAGTTATTTGATTTCATTTTATGTCACACAAGTATTTCAATGTATTACAATCCTGGACATGACTCAATGGATAGGTCAGAGCTCTGGCTAGGCCAGAATAAGTGACTTTCTGTATTTGTCTATCATGAACTATAATATAATCCTCACCGAGTGTATCTTCAGATAAAGACTGGATGAATAGGTGGCGGGTATGTCCTAGTGAGGGTTTCTTTTCAGGAATCGTTTCTGGCATTCGATGATCACTGGGGTCTCTTTCAACTTTCAGATTATTTGAGGCTTAATTATTCTTATTTATTTCATTCTTCTCTGTCTAGGATCTGACCTAGTGGTCTATGTGGGTAAATTTACATTCACTTGGACACTAACCAGTGGGGTTGGAGCCTCGGCTAGAGGCATGGGAAGGGAGCCGTGGGAGACCTAAGAATGAGCTCCATGCCTCTGTCTGGCCCAGCATTGTGCCAGTTGTCTGCCACTGGGCTGCTCCAAATACTTTCAGGTATCAGTTCAAAAGCAATGACTACAGACCCTTCTGATGTTCCCTTCCCCCTCCCACCCCTCTTTGTGAAATCAAGAAAGGATAATGGATAGAGAGAACTGGAGGACCCAGTAATCAGCCGCTGGGGTGTCAAATCGCAGAACTAGTCAGCGTGAGGCTCACACTGGCTGAATCCGAAGGACGAGGGCATTTGGCATAAAAACCGTAATTTTTGAGGGTTTACGGAACCTGATGTATAAAAACGCCATAAATAAAATGGAACAGCTGTAATGTGATAGGAGTGACTGCTCGTATATCTAAGTTACACACAGTAAAACAAGTTGCACAGAAAAAAGCTGGAGAAAGGAGAGAAAGGAGAGAAAATATCGAGCCATAGAAAACTAGTGAAGATAAAGGCAAAGGACATAAATGCAGAGAAGAGTCATCACATTTGGTCTTTCCAAAGAAATTCCGGGGCATAAAACAAGGTTTTACAGATGTCAAGGGGAAAAAAATCAGGAAGGAATGGAGAGAACACCAATAGCTCACAATTTTCTCATTCTCGGAGGTTTGCAGAGTACTTTCCTCTTAATAATCTTGCTAGGGAGGTTGGGCAGATATTCTGCCCCCCCATATTCAAGAGGAAACTGGGGCTCAGACAGAGGAAGGGCGTTCTTGTTTGTGCTCACTGAGAGACAGAGTCTTCTAGCTGAGATTGGAATCGAGGGCTTTCTTGCCTACATCCAGGGCTCTTGACACTCCTCAAGGGAGCACCATTGTATTGTCGATTGTGTTTAACTTGGGTTTTGCTGCTGTTTCATGTTGTCTCTTTTAATTCAGTTTTATTTTTTAAATGAACATAAAATCGGTTTTCTCTCTCCATCCCTACCCCATGGGGGGGATGGGGAGAGAGGAAGCAAAAACAAAAAAAGCAAACAAATTTCCTGCAACAAATTTTCAGATCAAGTAAAACAAACTCACTTATTGTCTGTCCTCAAAAAGTATTGATCTGATTCTGTGCCCTGAATCCATGAATCTTCTTTCTTTCTCAGAGAGATTATAATCCCTTCATATCCCCAACAATAGTCTTTGTGAAGTGCTGTGACTGAAGAGATAAGAAGCCTTTCTAACTGGACTTGGCTGGCCTTTGGATGGCAGACAGAGTCTATTGTGGAGCTCATCTCACTTGGGGTGGGACCTGCTGGATGGAGGTTAAAAAACATTAGTCAGAAAATCAAGAAAAATCAAGAAAAGTATGTTTCAAAGCAAAGTAGCAAATTATATTAAAGAAACAAACAAAAAGCAACTTCACAAAAAGAACAAAAAAGGAATATGAGTTAAGAAGAAAACAACAAGCAGAAAAGAAAATAGAATTTGTAAAAATAAAGCCTCAGATACTGAGACAAAGAATAGGAATGAGAAGGGAAAAAAATGTGAATATTTATAAGAGAAAAAAAGAAACAAAGGAAATGTCATTAAAAGGGAAAAAAGAACACTACCATTAGAGAGAAAGAGAAAAAAAGAAAAAGGGATTAAAAACTCCAAAATAAAATCCTAGAAAAACAAACCCAAAGAAAAGAAAAAGTAGAATTAAAAACTTAAGACAAAAGTAATCAGAGAAAAGAAAAAAGTGAATTTAGATGAAAAACAAAAAAAATACCAATAGATATGGCAATTAACATAAATGACAAGAAAAACAATAAGAAAAAACAAAAAATAAATTAACAAGAAAAATAAACAAAAGGGAAAAATATGCATTAGGAAAAAAACAACAACAAAAAGAATTCCAATCCCATTCCCTGCCCCTCAAATCCTGAAGCACTTTTAAGAAAATGTCAGAAACTTGGAGTCCCTAGGAAGGATGCCAGTCCATTTAGAAGGTTGGAACTTGTAAAATTTCTTGTGGGTCAATGGCATTTACCTTTGTGGGCAAAGGGAATTAGCCAACATAATCCACCAACCACAGGCAGCGAAGAGGCCATGGGAAATGAGATAGAAGGGGAGAAAGGGCAAAGATGAATGTGGTAGTGATTTCAGCAATAGGAAAGAAGATTAATTTTGATTTTGAACATCTGGGTAGGAACTTACATCCCTAGGAGCATCAGGTTCCCCAAAGTCAAGGGGAAAGAGAGAAGAATAGAAATCCCTGATGGAACTGACTCATAAAGCATGGAGAAAAGCCTCCTGGTCTTCCCTCCCTGGCTGGTGGGCTGCGGGTCCTGAGGAAGACAGTCATGGATGGGCTTGTTTATGGACATGCCCTGATTGCACTTAAGCAGTTGATGAAAGTCAGTCCCAGTGGGTTTGCATAAAAAATGATGGAGTCCACTTGGCAAACTTTGCAGAGGGATGAAATATGGTCCTGAGGTGGAAGGGTGGAATGTCCTTGAGGGATGGCAGAGGCTAGAAAAATTAAAAAAAGGAGGCCAGGATATTGAGTCAGGCAAATTATTTATCACTGCTTTAGAAATGGGTTCCCCCCTCCCCACCAAAAAAAAAAAATAGTCTCCTCCTTTCCTTCAACCCAGGCTAGTTTTCAGCTATGAACCCTGTTTTAATTGTCCCCTCTTGTTGCAGCTTCCCCAGTACTTGAGCACATGCAGTTCCAAAAGTATACTGGAAAGGCCTATTAGTTTGGAGTTAGGAAACTGAGGCTGAGATCCTGAAGGCAGCGACAAATAGTGGCTCTAGCTTTCCTCCATCATTTGAGTCAGGAGAGTCCAGTTTCTCATTTTAACCACTCTGGGTCATGTGTGACACCAGTCTGGGCTCTTAACTTCTCTGAAACTCAATGCCATTTAAGACCTGAGTAGATTCCCTCAAAGTTCTCCTGTCTGCCTCGACACATGTGACAACAGCCCACCTCTGGCTCTTTCCTCATCTCCATCTCCTGGCTTCTTCCGAGTCTCAGCTAGAGTTTCCTCTCCTTCAAGAAGGCTTTCCCGGTCATCCTTAATGCTCACTCCTTCTCTCTGAAACTACCCCTCATTTACCCTGGATTTTGCATAGATTTGTTTGCCTATTGGCTCCCCCCTTTGACGAGGAGATCCTCAAGAGAAGAGACTGGCTTTTCACCTATTCTGGAGCCCCAGCACAAGATTTTGGTGCATTTTTTGGTCATCGTTGTCATTCTGTCGTACCTGACTCTTCATGACCCCATGCACTATAGCTCACCAAGTCTTTCTATCCCAAATAGCTCTCAAAGTCCATCCAAGCTCTCATTCATTGCTTCCATCTCGCCCTCTGCCTGTCTTTCTCCTTTTGCCTTCCATCTTTCCCAATGTCAGGGGCTTTTCCAAGGAGTCCCGTCCTCCCATTGGGTAAGCAAAGTATGGAAGCTGCAGCTTCAATCAGTTTTTGTCCTCGCAGTGAAGAATGGGAATGCATTTCTTTTAGTAATGGCTGGTTTGTCCTCCTTGCTGTCCAGGGGACTCTCACAAGTCTTCTCCAGCTCCTCCATTCAAAAGCATCAATTCCCCGTCACTCAGTTTTCCTTGTTGTCCATCTCTCATGGCCTTACATTGCTACTGGCTCAAGCCTAACTTTGACTCTAAGGGCCTTTGTCAGCAAGGTGCCATTTCTGCTTTTCGGCATGCTCTAGATTGGCTATAGCTTGGCACAGAGGAAGAACATAACAAATGTTCACCGTCTGACTGATAGAAATGTCAGTCAGTATAATAGGAGTGATGGCACAGTATGAGAACTTGGTCAGAAAGAGACTTTCGAAAGGGAAGAAAGGAGGGAAAATGTGGAGGGCGCCCAGCAAAACGAGGAGAAAGGTGAGGGCCAGAAGCCAGAGAAGAGACACCACATGCCTTCTGTCCCAAGAAATTCCAGGGGCAGTTGTAGCCTTTTTCAGATATTTCTGTTGACAGCTTGGCCAGTGGAATTGGGGACTCTGTCCTCCTTGCTACAACTGTGGAAACACCTTAATAAGGGGTAAAATAGCCATAAAAGGTCTCCTAGTGTATGATTGAAAATCTGTTACCCTAAAAAAGAACTACATATCCCAAGAGCCCACTGACTTCCTGTCATTATGTACTTCCTATTGACAGGATAAAGGGTGTGGGCTTTGGAGGCTCCCTCTCTCTGATGTAGAATCAGCATTGATGGTGGTGAGTGGGGTTGACTAAAAAAATGGCTCACCAGCCATGGGCATGTGGTTTTTATTTTGTATCTTCTTTATTCCTTGATTTTTAATGATCATTAGTAAATCTCTTAAAATATAATATTATTATTGAGATTTAATTTAACTTTTACACTAAGATGGCTTAAAGGGCCTTAGGCTCATGTTAGCAGTGGATCCAGTGAAATTCCTGGGGCTGCTGAGTTTGGAGAAGAGAAGATTTGGGTTAGAATCAGGCACTGTGGAGGGCTTAGAGTTTGGTCAGACATCAAATGGATGACTTTCCTGAGGCGATCAGAGAGAGGGGAACAGGACCTTATTTCAGAAATGGTAGAGACACACCAATAAGGGTTTCTTTCAAATGAATACAATAGCTTAGGGTGATGGGCTATGCTAACAATGTGTTCTTAACATTTCTTTTTAAAAAATATTTGATTTTCCCAATTATATATTAAAAAAATTTTCAACATATGTTTTTCTGAAATTATAAAATTCAAGTTGTCTCCCTTCCTCCCTTTCCTCCCCTCTCAGGAAGATGATAAGCAATTTGATCTGAGTTAGACATGTATTATTATGTATAACATACTTCATTATTGGTCATTGTTGTAAGAGAATACTCAGAGAAAACCAAAACCCCCAAATAAAAAAACACAAATAAACGAAAGTGAAAAATAGTGTGCTTTGATCCACATTCTTGCTCCAACAGTTCTTTCTCTGCAGAATTGTCCTGGGTTGTAATGCCGAGAGTAGGCAAGTCTTTCCCAGCTGATCATCCCACAGTATTTCTCTTACTGGGTACAATGTTCTGTTTCTATTTATTTCATCCTGTTCATGTTCTTCCCAGCATTCTGAAATCCTCCTGTATATCATTCCTTACAGCACAATACTGTCCCATCACAATCCTATGCCACCATATATTCAGCCATGCTCCAATTCATGCACATCCCCTCAGTTTCCAGTTCTTTGCCACCACAAAAAGAGCAGCTAGAAACATTTTTGGACAAGTAGATCCTTTCCCTTTTTGATTGTTTCTTTTGTATACAAACCCAGTAGGGGTATTACAGGATCAAAGGGTAAACATGGTTTTATAGGCCTTGGATGTAGTACTGAAGTGGTTGGATTAGTTCAGCACTCCACTAACAGTGTATTAGTTTCCAATTTTGCCACATCCCCTCCAACACTGATCATTTTTCCTTACTGCCATAGTGGCCAATCTGATAAGAGTGAGGTGGTACCTCAGCACTATTTTAGTGTGCATTTCTCTAATTAAGAGGGATTTAGAACATTTTTTCATGCAACTATTGATGGCTTTGATTTCTTCATCTGAAAATTGCTTGTTCCTTTGACCTTTTGTCAATTGGAGAATGACTTGTGTTCTTATCACTTTACCCAGTTCTTTATATATTTGAGCAATGAGGCCGGAATCAGAGAAATTTGCATAAAAATGTCCCAGTTGATTGTCTTCTTTCTAATCTTGGTTACATTGGTTTTGTTTGTACAAAAATGTTTTAATTTAAAATAATCAAAATTCTTCATTGTACATCTCCTAATATTCTCTATCTCTTGTTTAGCCATAAGCTCTTCCCTTATCTGCAGATCTGACAGGTAAACTATTTTGTGTTTCCCTACTTTGCTTATGGCATCAATGATTTTGACCTTCTCTTGGTGTAGGGTGTGAGATACTGGCCTTGACCTAGTTTCCACCTGTTTTCCAGTTTTCCCAGAAGGTTTTGCCAGAAAGTGAGTTCTTATCCCCAAATCTGGAATCTTTGGTTATGCCAAACACTAGCTGGTTATGGTCATTTGCCACAATATGGTGTGTATCTAATTATTCCATTGATGCACCATTCTAGTTCTTGGTCCGTATAGGATATTTTCATGATTATTGCTTTATAGTCAAATTTGAGATCTGGCGGAAGGTTTCCTTCCTTTATGGGTCTTTTTTTCCTAGTAATTCCTTTGGTGTTCTTGACCTTTTGTTCTTCCAGATGAATTTTGCATTTTTTTCGAATATTTTATATTCATTTAAAAAAATATTTATATTCATTTTATAATTTTCTCTTAATAGTCCTTAAAGGAGAAATGCGCCAGGTTTCGTTTGTGGCTCCACACGCTGTCTGGTAAGATGTTGAGTCATTCATGAATAACTAAGATACAAAATGATACGATAATAGCTTAGAGGAAGAATATCCAAGCTGTAAGAGAGCTAACTGGTCTCAAGCTGGCCCTAGTAAGTCACTGACCTCTATGCTCTAAGCCGGCTCCCCAGGACTATAAGTTATCAAGGAAGTGCTAACCTGCATTAATAGAGGGATGGAGTTTGATTCTCACAAAAACCCTGAGAGGTGGGTTATTATGCCCATTTTACATATGAGGAAACTGAGTCATATAGAGGTGAGTGACTTGTTCAGGACCTCCCAGCTAGGAAGTATCTGAGGCAAGAATTAAACTTTTGATTTCTTGACTCCCACTCTAGCCTCTATCCACTGAGCCATCCAGTCACCTCAGAATTAGGGTTTGGAAAACATACCCTCCCAGGAACTAGCAAACATGGGCATGAATCTTGGAGTATGCCCCAGTGGGGTCAAGGATCGCCCCTTCTTCTGGCTAGGTCTTGTTGTCTCCCACCAAAGGAGAAGGTTCGATGAGCTCTAGATTCTTTTCTGGTTTTTAATCCCTCCACCTAAAAGGACGCCAGCTATCTCTGGGTGGGCAGCTGTGAGAGGAGAGGCTATAACCCAGAGACTGTTCCAAAGATGGCATGGAGGGTGGCACTTGACTGGAGTCACTATCTCTGCCACACCATGGGATTACAAGAATGACATTGTGTTGCCATTTCCCTGGTCTCTCTATGGCCCGACAAAGACCTCTATGGGGACTTCCAATTCATCCACAGACTCTGAAAGGTTCTTTCCTTTCCCTATTAGTCAAATTAGTAGTCCTCCAGGTCTACTGGGGATGTGGCCTACAAGGGTGGGGTTGGGACCTGCACAAGAGGATGCCTAGTGGTAGGCCTGTGAAATAACACTAATGTTGGTTGGAAGTCCTGAATTCAGGTCCCAGCTGTGCTTCTCACAAACTGGGTGGCCTTGGGCAAGTCTCTTTCCATGGTAATGAAGGGACCAAGATGGCGGCTTAGTAGCAGCAAAAGCCAAAGCCACTCTGACTATCCTTCCAAACCAATCTTTAAAAAGTGCTTCAAAATGACTATAATGAAGGGGCTGGACTAGATGACCTCAAACAGAGATAAAGTGACTTACTCAGGCTCACAGCTAGTGTCTGGGGAGGGATTTGAACTCAGATCTTTCTGACTCCAGACCTATAGCTCTGTGCATAGTTGGAACTCACCTTCTGATAATGGAGGAAAGGGATGATGCAAATGTCACAATGTAAACAGGAAGTGAGATACAGATTTAAACTCAGAAAGGATTGGTACCTGTTCTCTTCCCCTCTAGTCAGATTAACTGAGGCCCTTTGTGCTGGGGTCTTCCCAGGCTCAAGGTCTCCACTGGGCCATTTGGATTCTTGTGTGAGATGAGCAGAGCTCCCTGCCCCACTGTCTGCAGCCACAGACACTGACAAGGCTTTTTCCCAACTCTGTTCCTGTTCCTCCCCCAGACCTCCCCCCAGTTCTTTCCTACTTGGCTCCTCCTCCCCCTGCTTTATGCCCCATGAATCCTGGGCACCCTGCCATCCCATTACAGGCTCTTCCCAATGGCCCACCCCCTCCCTCCTCATACCCCCCTTCCTCTGACCTCTCAGAGGCTGCTGGCTCCTTGCCAGGACCCCCCACTTTGGGCTGTTAGAGTTGCCTAGCACAGCAGCTGTGGCCATCCCTTAGCTGGGCCCTACCACTAACCTGAATGGAAATCTCATATGCTGGGGCTGAGAATGCCCTGGGGAAGCCCTCCTGTGCACATTGTGGGAGGTTCCAGCCCAGACTGGCTCCAGCACCCAGCCTCTGCCAAGATGGGGAGGGCATCAGGTTCTCACCTGCCATGGGGTGGGCTTCTCAGCCCCTCACTCCCTAGAAGAGCACCCACAGCCAGGAAACCACTAGGTGAGTGCCCATCCAGTGCTGTTCTCATCCTCCATCAGAGCCCAGGGACCAGTTAGACTCAGTGTTAAGGATGTCTAAGTTTAAGCTTATTTAAGTTGTTTCAAGGATATTCTCTCTGTCTCTCTCTCTCTCCTTCACTTCCCTTCCCTACTCCCTTTCTTTCCTCCCCACCTTTCCTCCCTACTTCTTCCTTCCTTCCTTCCTTCCTTCCTTCCTTCCTTCCTTCCTTCCTTCCTTCCTTCCTTCCTTCCTTCCTTCCTTCCTTCCTTCCTTCCTTCCTTCCTTCCTTCCTTCCTTCCTTCCTCCCTTCCTCCCTTCCTCCCTTCCTTTCTTTTTCAAGATCCATTCAAGGAGTCCACTGAAGCCAGGCTTCTCTGGGTCATAGATTTTCCTTCTCCAGGTTGGATCCAGGTCTCATTCAGGCATTTCATCCTTAAAAAATAATCTAAAAAAGGAAGGAAATGATCCTCTTGCCTCTCCCCTCCTTTATCCCTTTAGATATATGCAAGAACAACACATCATAGGAGTGGTCCTTTTGGTGCTTCTAAAATGATCTCAAGGCCTGGAGCCCCCAAACAGTAGCCCAAGTCAGGGAGAGGGCAAGAGAGGAGGCTGGGCCCCAGGTCCAGGACTTGCAGAGACTTCCAGGGAAATCAAGGATGGATGACACCCAGTCCCAAATGCTCTGGGCCTCTGAGCTCATACATAGCCTCTCTCTCCCCTCTCCAAGGGGGTGGTGGGTGCTCACGGCCAGGTTCTGATCTTATTTTTAAATGCTCTCGTTTTTTCTTTCTGTTCTTTCTACCCGTCTCCCTCTCCTCCCGCCTCTCTCTCTCTGCCGCCACTCCTCTCTGTCTGACGCTTGCCCCCCCCTTTTTGGAAGGGGTATATAAACTGAGAAAAGAGGTCAGGCTTTTCCAGGAGGGGGTGGCTTCCGAGTGACACCAAGCCTTGCCTTGACCGCTCAAGCTGAAGAGCCTCCATCTGAGCCTGAGTAGGGACTTGGGAGGACTTATTCAGGCCTGGATAAGCCTCATTGGAGTTTTGGCCTCCAGATATGGACATTGAGTGTGCAGGAATTAGAAAATTCATCATTCGTCAAATCAAGGAAATGAGTCCACGTACAGGTGCCAAGGACTCGCTTCCCAGACTGGTCCAGCCCCTGCCCGAGTTTTATCAGTAATGCTCCCCTCCCGCCCCCCCAACGATGGAACACAATGGTGGGCCCAGCTGCATCTCGGGATCCTTCCCATGCCTTAGCTTGGATCAACAGGGCTGTTTCTTTATTTTATCCCAGAAGCTCCCTTCAGGTGCCCAGCCGTGGTCTTGGGAGCCCTGGAGAAGGGGCCCAGCTGCCAGCCTGGAGCAGCCCCAAGCATCTGGGTGTCTGGTTGCCCGTGTGCTCTTGATCATTTTTATTAAGATCACAGAGAAAGGCCCCCTGGCAGGGACAAGCTCTCGCCCACCATTCCAGAGCAATCGCGTGAAGGCATTCATTCCGCGCCACCACGAGGAACCCGAGTGTGAGGAATCCCAAATCTGGGAGTCATCAGAGTCCATGGAGGGCTCCTGAAGTCTTCAGTTTGGACTTCACCAATACG
This sequence comes from Monodelphis domestica, assembly GCF_027887165.1. Lineage (NCBI taxonomy): Eukaryota > Metazoa > Chordata > Mammalia > Didelphimorphia > Didelphidae > Monodelphis > Monodelphis domestica. The sequence continues at coordinate 6,348,078 of NC_077227.1, read as the reverse complement.
CATGCCTAGTACAAGATGGTGGAGGCATAGCTAGACAGTGACTTGTCTGAGAAGGATCTGTGGCTGCTGGGAGATTCAGTGGATGGACTATTGGGCTCTTTTTTGGATTTGAATCTAGCCTCAGGCGATGACTAGCTTTATGACTGAGGGAGAGTCACTTAACCCCCCCCCCCCCATCTTGGTTTCTTCATTTCTAAAATGAGAAGAATAATGCTGACTTGGTTGTATTGTCATGATGTGCAGTGGAGAATAAAGCACTTTACAAATTTAGTCATTATTTCAGGGCTCTGCGAGCACCCTGTGATTTGATTTCTTGTGTCTATTTAGTCATCTTCAATTGAGTCTGACTCTCCATGACTCTGATTGGTGTTTTCTTGGCAAAGATATGGGAATGCTTTCCATTTCCTTCTCTAGCTCATGTTACAGTTGAGGAAACTGAGGCAGACAGGGTGAAATGACTTGCCCAGGGTTATACAGCTAAGTGAGTGTCTGAGACAAGATTTGAACTCATAGAGATGAGTCTTCCTGATTCCAAAGTCTATCCAGGGAGCTACCTCGCGGCCCTAATATGATTTAAGGATGTGACTTCTTCTGAGGGAGGGGGGTATAAATTCCCCATAAATCAATGGTCAAAAAAAGTAAAGGTGACCTTGAACACCATCAAGAAAGGCAAAGTTTCTAGGAATATTGAGGCGATAGCCGTGTTAGACATCTTGGACTTGGGCTTAAATCTTTCATCGCTTTCACTCTTCTTTTTTTAATGTTTCCCTTCCATCTTAGAATCACTACTGTGTATTGGTTCCAAGGCAGAAGAGTGTTAAGGGCTAGGCAATGGGGGTGAAGTGACTTGTCCAGGGTCAGGTCACAAAGGTAGGAAGTATCCAAGGTCAGGTTTGAACCCAGGACTCCCATCTTCCATCGAGTCACCTTGCTGCCTCCATCTGTTTCTTACTCTGTCAAATTCCATTTGGAAGGTCGTAGTCCATCCTGGCGGCCATATTTCAGGGGATACTGGTGAGCTAGAGATGATGTCCAAGAGAGCCAGCTACGCAGGGGAGGGGGGGGCTTGAGTTTGTGATTTATGGGGATCCATTGAAGAAACTAAGGGCATTCAGCTGGAAGACGAGGCGCTTTGGTGTGGACAAGATAGGTAGGAGAGACAGAGCTGTGTTTAGGAGGCTTTTGAACCCTTCTCCAGATCATATGACCCAAGGCAAGTCACTGGAGCTTGGGTTTCCTCTTCTGGGACTCTGAGACAGGAGGCAGGAGTACCTCTCAGGAGATCCCCTGGGTCCCAATGCTGCTACATGCACAAAGGATTGGGTCAGTGGGAGCCATGGACACCAGAGATCTCCCTCTCTTCTTTCATTGGATTTTAGAGGAGAATACCCTGTGAGTGGGTGAAGGAAGGCCTGCCCAAGAAAGCTCTGGAAGAGCTGGCTGACGTGGACGTTGGGGGAGCGTAATGCATTGGAATACCTTGACAAAAGCCTGATTTTACCACTGCCAGAGTCACGGGCGGGACACAAACAGAACCCAAGTGGGCTGGCTGTTCTTTCAACGTTCTTACTTCATGTTTGAGCCACAAGGGTCCAGGAGAGCCTGACCATCCTTCTTCCTTTTCCCTTTTCCGGAGAAACAAAAAGTCCTCCTCCTTCCTTTCAGCCCTTGTGGGCAGGTCGGGCCTTGAACTCATTGGGAAATCTTCGAACACATCCCAAGAATTAATCATCCTCAGTTCTCCATTTTAGCAGCTGCTCTCTCCCTCCATAACCCAGTGCAGTGGCGAACCTCTCTCCCTTTGCCGACATCACAGTCCCATTACAGCTGGAAACCTACAGACAGAAAATGCAGATTGAAGCTGATTTCGGAACAACTTCTCCTTGTGAATTGTCCCTGTCTATACCAGGAACATAAAATCCCCGCTCTCCTTTGGCGAGCTGTCTCCTAATAGCTCAAGGCAGCTCTGCTCCTCCTTTTGTCGGCTTTGATCGTGCGTGCGCCCAAATGCCCAGCCATGTGTGGCAGCTGGCTGTCCAGATGCCCACTGGGGGCCAGAGTTTGATCCGGAGTGGCACCTCTCTGCCAATCAGCTCCTCCATCTTCCCTTTCTCCGTCTTTGCTTTGAGAATGGCCTGGAGCTTCACCGAGGTGAGTGAGACTCAGAAGCCGCCCCTGGCCTGGAGTCCACCAGGTCTCCATCCTTGGATTTCTGGCCAGAATCGGGGTCCAGGGGATTCTTTCCTGGTGCTCCAGTCTCAACATGCTCCATTGGTCCATCCTCTGGATCCGCGGGCTAGCTACTTCTTGGGGGGACAGCCAGCCGCCTTCCTCTTTGGGCTCTCGAGGCCCGCAGGTGTGGCCACATTCTCTGGATTTGGGTGGTGCTTGTTCTAATACACATTAAGGTTTGCAGGAGATAATTATTTTGCTTACTAGTAAATTGTATTATAACATGCCCAGAGGGATAGAGAATGAAAGGTAGTTAAGAATCGACCATGTTAGGAAGGTAAGATCATTTCAACTAATGAGATTAGCAAGAAGATGGACTTGGAGGAAGCCATTATGGAAGTGATTCGGGGAGGCTTCTGCCAGGAAGAAGCGCCATGTCGGTGTTCGAAATGGCCCCCAATAAACGGCTTTTTAGCTTGTGAAGACAAAAACAAAACAACTGAAAGAAGGAAAAAAACTCCGGAAACAGTATTTCTTGGAAAATTTTTGCAGCCCCATCTGCTGTTCACTCGCGGAAGTGTCTGGGTCCAGATTTGAAACTGGAGGATTTCTTGGAGGTCTCAAAATCAGATTCATTTACACCCACCGAAATCAGCCAGTTCGTTTTTTCTGTTGGGGGGGGGGGTGATTAAGCTAGGGGTGGGGGAGAGTCTGGGGCTCTGGATGAGACTTTGTGAGCAGACGTAGCCCTTCTAAAATGTATGTATTGAGTCACTGGGTCGAGTAGGGCAGGGCGGGGGGCCGCTGGCTTCCAATCCTGCCCGCTAGTCAGTGGCAGTGAGCTGCCTGGTTCTCTAGAACTGCCTAGAGGACCATGTAGGCTTGTGTGGGTAAAATAAAAGATCCAACAACAATCGCAATCATCCTTGTCAGGCATTTCCGCTCCCCAATGTGGCCTGGGGGCTGCTGGCGGTGGGGGGGGGGGGGTTGGGGGGGCGCTTTCTGTACCCCAAGGACGCTAGCCTTGTTTCTAAAATCCATCCACCTGCTCAGGACCCAAGCAGGACCCAGGGCAGCTGGAAAGAGGCCCTCTCTGTCTCCCAGGCTGATTTGTAGGGGCTTGGTTGGGCCCCCCTCTTTTTGGAAGCTACAGCAGCAGCAGCTGAGTCAAAGCACTTCTCTCTCCAGTTTAGGCTTGGGATAAACATGACTCAAAGGCCAAAAACAATTTGGGAGTCACTCAAACAAATGGCTGTGTCAAGAGGATGCTCCGTGAAAAGAGCCACTTGAGGAGGCTGAACCTGGAATGCAAATGGCCAGAATCAATACAAAAGAAAAGCACTGAGGAAATGCGTTCTGGGGGCCAAGCTTTGTGTTGGGATCCAAGTACAAAAGTGAGGCTCTCTCCATACCCTCTGTAAGGGAACTTACATTCTGATGGTGTGGCTGGAGTGTTTTGGTTTGGAAGAGTCCATTCCATTCACCCACATTTTGGAATACTGATTGAATTACAGATCCATTAAAGCTGGGGGTGGGGGCAGGAGGGGATACATGGCAAAGGTGGAAGCCTGAAGGGTGGAAAGATGGCCAAGGCTGCCTAGATCTGGTGGGTGATGCAATCACTCCCCCATCAGCCCAGTGGGATCCCCAGGGATGCATCACTCATGTTTCTTATTATATCTGATGAGTTTTGCTGTTACTCTAATTAATAAATATGTCTACTTGTTCTTTATTACTGGGAAGTCACTTCTTTGCATTTCCACCCCTGGCACGCCTTTGCTATAATGAATAAATCAGGTCTGGCTTAGGAACTGGATGCCTATAAATCAGGGCCATTGGAGGGAGTGGCAGTGTCTCATCCTGGCCCTGCTGGAGTACCTGGGGGGAGAATCTTGGTCAGATAAATATTCACTGGCTCTCTGGAGCAAGGTCCTCTTCTCTTGCAAGTCTTCATGCTCCTTCCCATGGTAAGAGAAACCCTTGGGAGTTCCTAACTCAGACCCATGTGAGTTTGGAGTGTTCTCATGCCTATATCACCAACAGTCCTCCTCCATTTATTCATTCACTTCTTCCTCTCAACCTCCTGTAGCAGTGGCTAAGCCAACAGTCCCTCTTGCTCCGGCCCAAATCTCAGTTCATAGGTTGCCCATTAAAAAGAAACTGCCATTTTTCCTTCCTTCCTACAAGGTGAGTGTGCCCTCAGCATGTCTCTTTTTCTCTTTGTCCCTGCCAGGTTTGGGAGCGGTGGGTCTGTGAAATCTGATCCTTCTGACTGATTTTTCATCTCTAATGTTATAATCTGCCTGGCAGTGGATAGACCATTCCTGGGCACTTCTGGGTATTTGAGTTCTTATTCTGCTCTAATATTTTCTTTCACAATTTACCAAAATAGCAGACTTGGAGAAGTCTCCAGAAAGATCCTTGGGAGTTCTGGACCTTGCCATTATTCCTTGAACATTAAGGGTCTCCAGCAGAGACTCAGGTGGGTGGTGGGATCACATTTGTCTTCTTCAGAGCTCTGTGGGTGTTCCTTAGGAAAGGGCAGCATCCAGGCACTGTGTCTTGGGCAGAAATCCCCTCTCAGCACCCCTGTGACGTGAATGACATTTCTCTAGGCTCAGGAAGGTCTTAGACTTTGCAGAGCAGGGGACAGTTCTTAGGCCAGAAAGACCTTTGGGCACACCAATGCCTCACTCAGCTCAGCTCTGACTTTGAGCATCTCCTTCACCATCATCAACACCTTCACCACCATAACTGGCCTTCCTGCCATCCCTATCACAATGACCGCCATCATCCTTACAGTCCCCCCTACCAACTGCACCACCATCCATCAGTTGGCCAATGAGTATTTACTAAGCCCCCAATATATGGCACCCCGGGGAGACAACCCCCCACCCTGGGATGGCTCCTGGTAGCAGGTGCCATCACCAGCACCACGCCTTGGCCTCACCATCATCAGTGGGCACAAGCTGCTTGGAAGTGCCAAGCAGAAGCTGATCTCTTTCTCCCCTCTAATCACTCTTCTCAGGCACCCCTTTTGTTTGCAACTTCTGCTCTCCAGACTTAGCTATTCACTCGGAGCTTTCATTTTCAAGTGAATTGACCAGGATAATATTTACCTTCTGTATGTATTAGAAAGAGTGCATTCAAGGATCAAATGCCAATAATGTGGTTCTGCTCAAAATCCCCAGTGAAGTATAAGTCCAAGGTAATCTCCCACAAGCCATAGATTATACAAACTTGCTCCATTCAGTGATTTGCTCGGCCTGATTCATGAACACATAAATAAATAGATAGATCCATCATGGAATAATTCTCGGGGAAATGATGGGACAAGACTTACGATGGATGGGAGGATTTGAGGAGGCGCCTAAATTTAGCCTGCACGTAGAGGGCTGTATAGACACATACACATGCGTCTGCGTATACAGGAGTGGGGGGGGGGGCACATATAGGTAGCTGATCAGTCTGTTGCTTCATGGGAAATCTGGAAGGATGACTTTGTGAATATACACTCCAGGATCCTCGCTGGCAACACCCCAGAGCTACACCTCAGATTTTCTTTAGGAACAGGCAGCCCAGTCCCTCCATTTTAGAGAGGATGAAATTGAGGGTCAGGGACCAGTCCAAGATTACCCAAGGAGAAAGTGGCAGTTTCGAACCCAGATCCTTTGACTCTTTACACAGCAAGTTACCTGAGGTAGCACAGATACTCAATCAGGAGAAGTCCAGACCTCCTCTCCAGGTCACTGTAGCTGGGCTGCCTGGAGCTTTGGTGTCTTACAGGCACATCCAGCTTCCTGTGGACTGAGCTCAGCTTAACCAGGGAGTTCCTAATCTCAGGGCCCAGGGCTGGCGCTACCTGACTCCCGCAGCAGCGGCTAGATTGTGCCACGATGCACAGAGCACTGGACTTAGAGTCTAGAAGACCAACGTTCAAATCCAGCCTCGTGCACTTCTAGTTGTGTGACCCTGGACAAGCAATTCCACCTCTGTCTGCCTCAGTTTCCTCATCTGGAAAGGGGAATTCTAACAGTGCCAACCTTGAAGGGTTATTATGAGATTCAGATGAAATCATAATTGTCAATCCACTTGGCACAGTTGCTGGCATATAGTAGAGGCTAAAGCAACGCTTATACTGCCTTGTTGCCCCCTCCCTCTCTCCCCCCCCCCCCTCCACTTCCCTATCCTTTCTGGAAAACACCCAGACAAGGAGAGGTCTTGAAATGTCTGATTGGAGCCTCCCATTTCCCTCCTCCAGTCTGAAACCCTCAACTGTGGGGGTGAGAGAAAGGCTCTCCTCGCACCCAGGACTCTGACAGCAGCCTCCTCCCTTGGATGGGCTCCCCTGGAACCTAATTGTCAGAAATGTGTAAAAGTCCAGCTTTCCCACCCCTGGGATTGACGGGGACCACTGAGGATTAAAGGCTGTCCTTAGGGGTGGGACTCGGGAGGAGGGGGGGCGGTGAGCCTCCGGGGCTCTGCTCACAGGCAGGCCCTGGGCACCATCACCGAATGGCTTAGCAGGAAACTGCCAGCAGGCATGGCCTCCATTGAAAATCATTGAAAATCTCCAAGCAGTTGAGAAGCAAATGAAAGCAGAGTCTTCCAGGTGAATGCTGAAGCTCTGGAGTCCCAGAGCCTGGCCTCAGTCTCTTTACTGGTAAAATGGGTACAGTTAGACTTAGGGCCTCCCAGGGGTGGTCCCATGGCTGCCTGAGGAGGACAACCCGAGGGGATGCTGATCTCTCCATTCCGGAAACCAGACAGAGTGCCCTGAGGCCTTTCGGGAAATGAGTGGTTCCTAGAGCTCAGCTGCCCCCCCAGTCATCTGCCTCTGTTCTCCTGATGCTGGTGGGCACTAATTAAGCATTCCACAGTTACGATCTCACTGGATCCTCACCACAGCCTTGGGGTGGGGGAGAAAGGTGCTATTATTATCCCCATTTTACAGATGGGAAAACTGAGGCAGAGGGCGCTGGAGTGCCTCGCCCAAGGTCACCCAGCTAGGACAGGTCTGAGGCTGAATTTGAACTCCGATCTTCCTGACTCCATGCCCGCTTTCTGAGCGCTAGGGCCCTCCCTAGTTACTCCACTGGCCAAGCTCTCTTCTGGTTTCCCAGGGGGTGGCTGCAGGCCTTCCTCTGAGGTCACTGAGTCCAGCCCCTGCCTGGGGGTCACTTCTTTCACTTTTAAAGCAGTGCCTCAGGGCATCCCTGGGGAGTCGTGTGCCAGCCCAGCCCTGGGCCTGGGGTGGGGGTTGCTTTCTCCTTTTTCTCCCAGGCAAGCTCATCCAGTCTAGTCTCCAGGGTTTCTGTAACCCTCGTGTCCCGGCGCCTCGTGGCAGTCACCCTTCCAGGCCCTACTTGGTTTTTAGTTCTCTGCCGCCGCCCCAGAATGCCGTTAGGGAAGCATCCCTAGCAGCACAGGCTCCTGGAGCCGAGTGGGCCGCTGCCTCTCCAGAATCCGGGATTTCCAGCTGCTCAGCTGCCCAGAGAAGCCCCCGGGGGCTTCTGGAGCCCACCTGTCCCCGGGGATGACAGGGCGGAGGGACAGCCTAGCCTTGCTTCTGCGGGCCGAGCTGACCTCCTACGGTCCCAGCTGGATCCCATGGCGTGGCTTTGGCAGAACCCGGGAGTTTTGCGGCCCTCTCCCAAGGGCAAACGCTGCCAGGGCTGGCCTCCTCCTCGGGTGTCTGGGGGCCGCCCGGCAGCCAGGCGGGTGGGCGGGCACTCGAACTGCCCATGGCCGGTCCACGAGCCGGGCTCCGGGCTCCGGGCTCCGGGCTCTCCGGGCTCGCTGATATTTGGGCAGGCTGCTTTACGATCCTGTTGACCTGCTATTAGGGAAAGCTTTGCTTTCAGCAAAGGTAATTAAATTACAAAATCATTGCTGCAATTGTCAAACTACTCATAAAACAAGAAATGAAAAAAAAAAAAGAGCAACCACCTCCCTGAAATAAAGAAGTCCCGGCCGCTCTCGGCCAGCTATTGCTCCCTGATGTTAATTACACTGAAATGGGCGAGTCCTATTTTGGTACCGCTCACCGAGCCTCCCGAAGTCCTTCCCAGTTTATCATACCTGTCAACCTTGGTGCATCACGGCCTAATACTTTATTAAGAAAAAAAATCATCTGGGAGCGGCTGATCCCATCTAAGTACATTGGGCGGAATGTAAGACTAATTAAAAAGCATATTTTTACATTATTAATTTCGGAGTTTCACACTTAATGAATGTGAAATGACAGGGCTACTATTTTTATATTCTGGCTCTCTGGGCTCTTCAGGCGGGGGAATTCAGGGCTGGGGATTTCTGCCGCCGCTGAGACGCTGCTGGGGAGCAGCTTGTTTTCCTGAGAAGCCCAGGGTTTGGGGTTTTCTCTTTTCTTTCTTTCTTTCTTCTTCTTCTTTTTTTTTCTCTGCCTTTTCCTGGGAAATTATACCAAAGCCTGTAACAGCCACTTAAAAAGAGGAGTTGAGTAGATGTTATTTTTTTCTTCATCATATTGCTATAAAAGTATTTTAGATGAGGTATAAAATATGGTTTTTAAATGATATTATGATTTGCAAACACTAAAAAATAATTGCAGTGCAGTTTCAAGAGAGAAAACATCTAATCTTTATTGTGTAAGACAATGTGATAAAATATTTTACAGCCAAAAGCTCATTTTGCATCTGGAAAATTGTGTAAACTGATGGGGAAAATCTCATTAAAAGCAAAGGTTATTTCTTAATATTCTTAGAACAAAGCTACGAGGACGAAGAGTGGGTTTCTTTCTCGTATTTATAAATTAGACGATTGTAGGAAAGCCTAATATTTTATTTAGATAAACATGCCGGATGACAAGCCTGGGCAGGTAGACAACGAGATTCCAGAAATCTGCCCGGTTTTCTAGGAATCCTCATCGATTCCCATTCAGCAGCGTGGAAGAGGCTCCCTGGGCTTCCCTCCCGCCCGCCTCCCGCCACGGCTAGCGCTGCTTTTCTTCTGGGCAGGAATCAGGGCTCGGTTCCTGCAAACTTTTCCGGCTGCCTCGCAGAGATCTGCCAAAGGGGCCAGCCAGCTCGTTTCAGGGCTTTGGGAAGCCGAGGTGGAGTCGGGAGAAAAATGGTATCATGTTGCGCCTGTTGTTGTTATTATTATTTCCTCTTTGAAACGGGCTCACAATTACCTCTCTGTATTTTTATTGTCTTTCTCCAAACCACAAAACTTCCACTGGAGGAAAAAGCTTGCCGGGGAAGCTGGGCTGCCTCCTGTAAATATTAGGAAATTACATTTGGACAAAGTGTGGAGCTTTGTCGATGGTGGCTGGCACGGCTCCAGCGTGAATTAATCTGGATAAAGTTACTCTCTGTTCAACATGACCAAGAGTTTATTTTCTTAAAGTATTCATTTGTCAACAGCCTCCCTGCTGCATTGGGGCTGGCTGGGCTGCTAGAGAGAAGGCAAAGAGGCATTGATTGCTATTACTTCCACCTGGTGCCTTGAGGAGGCCATTCTGGGCCATCTGACACAGAATTGGCCCGGCCTTCTTTCTCCCTATTTATTTTTAGAGAAAAGTTTCACGTCCAAGGACAGAAATGGGACCCAGCGTGGATGGTCGTCCTTATTAAAAAGAAATCTCCTTTTCAAAAAAAAAAAGAAAGAAAGAAAGAAAAGAAAAGAAAAAAGAAGAACTGGGGGGAGAGATTTAGCCAGATGCTCAAGATTGGGTGGGGGGGCAGTCCTTGGAGCCTGACGCTTTCCCCAAACCCGTGCATGCTCTCCTCGATGGCCGGACCTGCCCCTCTCTCTCTCTCTCTCTCTCTCTCTCTCTCTCTGCCTTTCCCGGCTTGGCAGGCTCTCTCAGGCAGCTCCCCTGATCTGGAACAGGAGGCTTTTGCAGAGGCTCTTCTTCCTTGCTAGGCTCTAGGACATCGCAGCATTTTTAATTATCTCTTCATTTTTTCCTCCAGAACATGATTTTTCACCGTGATGTTTCTGGAATGCAGAAGGGTGGGTAATGGGCTCGATTCTTCAGAGTTGCCAGAACAAATTAAGGGAAACGGGCGGCTCTCCCCTTGCCAAATGTTTTAGTGTTTTTCCGTGGAAGGAAATCTTATTTGTAATGTATATTAAACCTTAAGTAAATAATGCAGTCTGTCAGGCACAAATGCAATTGGGCAAGTCAAAATCATTACCCGGTTTATCTGGGCGGCAGACAGATTTGTGCACACACAGGCAAGTCCTCCCTCACACTGGCTGCGCCTCATCTCCCGCTGCTCTCAAGTGACCAGGGGCATCTCGGGCTGGACAAAGCGGCCACCTCCAGGGGCCTCTGGATTCTTTGGCCCCTCCCCCTCCCTGTGGCACCCGGGGAGAACAGAGTTCTAGGCCGGAGCAAGAGCCCGGCTCAAATCCACGAGCACCGCTATATGCTTTGGAGCCATGACAATGGCCACATGTTTGGGGGCTCCCCCAGCCCCCAATTCTGGAAAAGCCACCTCATGGGGCCGGCCAGAGGGCCATCCCCAGCTGGGGGGGGGGGCGGCGGCGTGCAGGGGCCCCTTTGTCGCTCCCGTTTCCGGGAGTTGAAGGGAAAATGGAATTTGGAAGGTTGCGAGAGAATTGTGGCCGTGCCGCTGCCACTAGTGGAGCTTCCCGGCTGCTTTTCCTAGCAGCGGGCTTCCAAAGGGCCGGCGCTCGGTCCCGCGTTTTTATTTCGCTGCGCTTCCCTCGTTCCCAGGCTTTATTCCGGCAGATTTCAGTTGTTGCCAAGTATTAATCAATATATGATGGGGCTCCGTTGGGCCGGCTGCCCCGAGGGTTAATCTAGTCAAGAACTCGGAAAGTGTTGCAGACATGGACACAACATGCGGTTTGCTATTATCATTAAATGAGGTGAACTGGGACCCGATACATATGGATTTGGAATTGCATAAATTTTGATTGATATCATTTGAAGACGGAGGCTCTGAAAGCCTAGATTTTGTGAAAGACGATCCCCAGGCCTGCTCTTACTCCCTCCAATAACGCACGCCGGGAAAGGGGGAAATGAGCAAGGCAGCTGGCTTTTAAATAGCGAAAACATAACATCGATACTCGTTTGAATAATGGAAAACAAGAGGGAAGAGAGCTTGACCCCTGCCTGACAACAGCATGTTCCCCAAGTAGCCCCGTCCCCCGGGGCGGCCCCCACTCAACAGTAGCAAAGCAACCCCCCCCCTCCCACCCCCCCTCGGAGATATTTCCCCGCCTGGCCCCTTCCTCCTTTCTCTCGTCCTGGGGTAAAGCCTGATCTATACACGGCGTCCATACTGATGCCTACATGGGATCGGAGGGCCAGAAGCCGCCTTTGGCACTCTCCAGGCGCAGATTTAGCAGCTACCTAGTCTATCCGCCCCCATCCAGTTAGCTGAGCGCAGCGGCCCTGGCCAAATGGCTGGGGACAAAACAAGGCATTTTCACAAATTCAGGAAACACTTGAGAGGTAAAACTAACATCCTGAGACAGGAGGCAGGCCAGCTTTTGACACCAGCTTGGACCTGGGAGGCCCGAGGAAACCTTCAGCCAGGAAGCATCTGCCACAGGGGTCAGGACTTCAGGGACTCTGCATGAAGGGAACCCCCCCCCCCCAAACCCAACAACCGAGCTTTCCATTCACAGGCCCCTTCCTGGGAAATTTGCTGACCCGCCCAGCCCAGCGCTAAACTTTATTAGAATCAGAGGGTGGAACTGTAACTTGCAAGGATTCCTGGGCTCAGGGTGCCCAGGAGCCAGCATCCGGGGCCCAGGGAGCCACCCAGAGGCCCCAACTTGAGCAGAGTTTGGCTGCCCCCGAAAACTATTTGCAGATCACGGGAGGCTCTTCTAGCCACTCAAAGTTGTGCTTTGGAAAGCTGCCCTCCTCCAAATGCCTGCCGTGCCAGCCAGCCTTGCCCAGGGCTGCCAGCCTCCCCATTGTCTCCCTGCTCCTTGGAGCCTCCCCCGGGAGGGAGTGGGTGATTGTTACACCTCCAAGTGTTGATTGGGTTGCATGTTCTCCTCCCAGCAGTGCCACAGCAAGCTTTCCTTCAAGGGGGTAATGAGCTCCGGCAGCTGCAGGAAGGAGAGGCTCAGGACTGAGTCTCCTGCAAGGCGGCAGGCACCAAGGCCCCCTTTGGGCATCAGGAGGGCCAGCGTCCAGTGGCAGCTTGACTCTGAAGGCCGAGCCATCCCAGGGGGCAGGAACAGTACAGGATCCTCCTCCAAGCACCTTCTCCATCTTGGCAGAGACCCCCCACAGGTCAGCCCCTGGAAAAATCTTTTCTCTGCATCTCACCAACAGGCAGCCAGTGATTAAAAAGCAGGATTAAGGCAAGAATCCACAGCGGCTTATCTGAGGAAAGTGAATCTCTTTCCCCTCTTCCCTCAGTTGTGCAAGGGTGTGTGTGTGTGTGTGTATAGGGGAGCCCCCCCCCATTCCTTAGCACTCATTATAGGCTCACAATTGGTGCAAACATCATGGGGGGGGGGAGGAGGCATAAATCAAGGAATAAAAAAAATAGTTTCTGCACATTTTCCAAAGCCACGTCGTGCTCTCTGAGGTCCTTTTCATTTTAACCAAATCAGGGGGAACTTGTCCTCCCAGCGGCGAGGCAGATGGAACAATAAATCACAGCGCCCATTGCCTGCCTGCAGTGTGCTCGGCGGCCCAGCTGTCACTTGTGTGTCTCTTCGGTTTTAGCTGACACGGGCTGAGGTCCACTGTGAACCGAGCTGGACCTGCTTTTTACAGTCATATCCATCAAAACGACCGGGAACCATCAACCCACTGCCGTGGCGATCGATGCCTTTGCTCATTCTCTGGCCCCAGCCGGGCCCGGCGCCCCGAGAGCCCAGGCGGGCTGGGGAGAAGCACCTCATTTTCCCTCCCTCCCTCGCTCGGGCTTTTTTCCTTCCCTCCCCTGCTTGCCTCCAGCTACAGCTGTGATTTTCTGAGCAGTATGGGCAGCGTGATTAAAGTTGCATCACTATAGAGAGAGAGCAAAGCAGATAACCGGCGCCATCCACTCACTCCACCCCGCGCACAGGGGAGGAGGTGGGCAGCAGAGGAGGAGAAAAGCAAGGAGAGAGGCACAGCGATGGGGAAAGATGGAAGGAGGAAGGCGAGGAAGCAGGGAAAGGAGCCAGGAAGGAGGGAGGCTAGAAGAGGGGGAAGGAAGTTAGGAAGGCAGGAAGGGAAAGAAAGGGGGGGGGGCAGAGTGAAGGTAGGGGAAGACAAGAAAGGAGGCAAGCAAGGAAAGAGAGACAGAGTTAGAGAGGCCAGGAAAGAAGGGGGAAGAGGCAGGGATGCCCAGGAGAGAACGTGGAAGGAGGAAAGGGTGGGGCTAGTTTGGCTGGGCTCCCTCCCACCACCACCCCCTGGCTAGGAGGACCCATACCCTGCATAACCTTCAAGGCTCTCCCAAGGTCAGCACAATCGGACCGCCTTTGGGTGGCACTCTGGAGCTGGTGATCAGGGCCCTAGCTGGGGTGGGCTCCAGGTCCACTGGCTCAGTGACAAAGTGTCATCCCACGTCTGTCTGCTGGTCAGTGATCTTGACCTTGGCCGGCCAGCAGCACAGGCTGGGAGGGGGGAGGAAGGGGAGTTCTGGGTTCAACTTTAGGGGAGGCAGCCGGTTTGTGCTCTCTACATGTACCTCCACGACTGATGGGGGATGAGGAGGGGAATGTCCGGAGGAGATTGGAAGGATGTGTAAACTGTCGGAACTCCAGGCAGGGCACAGTGTACCTCCTTCCACCGTGTGCCATCCTATCCGGTGGTAGCCAACCTGCACACACAGGGAGGGCCAGGTGTACTGCATCTCCAGGCAGGGAGGCAGGAAGGGGCAGCAAGAGAGCTCCCAGCCTCTCTCTGGGCTCAGGCGAGCAATGTCCACCTTTGCAAGTTCAGGGAATTCAGGCGGAGGAGAGGCTTCGAGGAAGGCGGCAGTTCAACTTTCTCTTAAACTCCCTTTTGTCCCAGTGTCAAAGCCCTTTAGCACTTTTTAAAGTGTTTGCTTTTGAGCCTGATAATTTCACCTCTTCTGGGGGGCTTAACCTTTGCTCACAATTGGGCAAAGGCAGCTTTCTCCAAGTGGGGCTGCAGAGATGGGAAGCTGAAAACCCCAACCCGAATCTCGCGGCTGCTTAAAACTCCCCACTTGGGTCAAGTGAAATTGATTATGTTCCTTTATAGCTGAACTCTCTGATTCTGACTGAAGGTGACAGCTGAAACGCGCCAGAACCCTTTGGAATTCCAGTCCTCCCGCCAATCCCCACCATTCCCAAGAAGCAGCAGCACATAAAGTTCTACCATTAGGAGGTGGCCAATCGCTCAGGGACGGGAAGTGGAAGGGGTTGTGCTCCGATTCCCTGCAATTCTATTTTAGGGAGACGCAGTTGTCTTCTTAGCCCAGTGCCCGGCACATAGGAAGCGTTAGAGACATGGTAGCTATTATTCTATAAATGGCAGCCATTGTTGCTCTCATTTTTTCAGCTACAATCAGAACAGTAGATGTTCCTCCTAAAAGCTCAGGATTACAGAGGATCTGTTCACCTTCCACAAAAGGAGCTCCCTGCTTTCTGGGCCACGCCAAGCCTCAGCCAGCTTAGGGCTTCCCACATGTTTCAGTACAAGCAGTTAGGACTATGGGAACTCCTTTTTGAAGGGTCTTTTGGTTGGTGAGGCTGCCCGAATGGGGCAGATGCCTTGTAGCCCACCCACAGGGGCTGCCCAGACCAGTTCAAAACATTTGGCTATCTGAGGAGTTCCACTGGGAATCCTGGGAATATAGCTTCTGTCAGGAGGCCGTAAGAGCCAGCCAGCGGAAGGGGAACTGGGAGTTTGGGGGCTCAGGCCCTCCCACTTACATAGGACAAGAACCCCCATTCCGAGAATCCACTCCAGAAACCTTGGATTATCTCCTTTGAGTTCCACTGCAGTCTTTCTGATTTTTGCTAGAAAATCACCACCACTACCCAAACCATCAGGCTCCAAATGAATCTGTGTATTATACAACAGACTGCAGGAAGGCTCTGGGCCAATTCTTAACCCTTTCAATGCCCCTCTACAGTAGCCCCTTTAAAGAAATGACTTGGTTCCTTGAAGGAAATACCAAAAAAGACTGATGCTGAGTATAACTGGCTCCTGGGTCCCTTATGAGCCGAAGCGAGAAATTGTAAACTGTATTGGAAGAGTGATATTGAAATATAGTATGTTTCTGTTGCTGCTGCTAGCTCTAACACTGAGTAGTCATAGGGCACAACTCCTGGTCCCCATTCTGCAAGTCTTGACTTCCAAGGATGATAGCTAGGGACCTGCCCAAATAGTGGCATGGCTCCTCAAAGAAAAAAGAGGTTATACCCTATCTCCTGATTCTTCTCTCTACTTCCCTCCCTCCTGCTTTCCCTCAATCCCTCCACCCCTCTCTTTCTCTCCTCTCTTCTTCCTTCTCTCTCTTTTCTCTTTCTTCTCTCTCCTTCTCTCTTTCTTTCTCTCTTTCTCCCTCTTTTCTCAGTCTCCCTCCTCTTCTTCCTTCTCTGTCTTTCTTTCCCTGTCTTTCTTTTCCCTTTCTTCTCTCTCCTTCTCTCTTTCCTTCTTTCTCCTCCCTTTCTCAGTCTCTCTCTTTCCTTCTCTCTCTCTCTCTCTCTTTCCTTCTCTCTCTCTCTCTCTCTCTCTCTCTCTCTCTCTCTCTCTCTCTCTCTCTCTCTCTCTCTCTCTCTCTCTCTCTCTCTCTCTCTCTCTCTCTCTCTCTCTCAACAAAATATGAGTCCATGCAATTTCTCTTCAGGAAAGATGCTGTGGCCATCACTCTGCTGGTGAGGATTCCTTGGCCATTAGCCAATGGGTGTAGCTATGACAAATCAGAGGCTGACTCTGAGGGCAGGGGCCAAGGAGAATCATTTTCCACGTCAGAGAACAGCCCAGGACCTATTGGAGTTTTTTTTTTTATCTTCTTCAGTTTTGTTGGCGTTTTTTGAAGCTCAGTTTCCTTTTACCGCCTAGAGTCACCAGCAAGGCTGAAGTAGACAGGGCTTCTCCCTCAGAAAGAGGCTGGGTATCTCTCCAGCTGCCTCCCCAGCTGCCTGGGGTCTGTTTGATGGGTAATTAAGAACTTTTGTCTTTGGGCGGCTTGACATGTTTTTTCCAAAACATGCAAAGTGCTAAAAAAACAAAACAAAACAAGACAAAACACGCGCAACAACTGCCTGGTGCAACACAAGCCATGTGAGGGCTTTAAAATCCCCGTTTCCCCTCTTAACTGGGCTTCCGGTATTCTCGGAGCCTGGCTGTCCAATGCATCCAGGCCTGATTTTATTTGTTTATTGCCCCTAAAGACAACCCCAGGAGCCGGCTCAGGGAGTTCTCTTTTCTTTGGGGCAGGAGAGCCTTTAAACGAGATCTCTACACCCCCACGCTTGTCCTGTCTTTGTGGCTGGCTGGCTGGCTGCCCCCCACCCCCAGGGACAACTAGCCCTCATGCAGAAGCGAGGTGTGCCTAACAGAGCCAATTAGGTCAGCTGTATCAGTGGTCAGTCATTCCAGGAAAAACTGTGTGTGCCTCCGGGAGCCCGGCGCGGCGCGGCGCGGCGCGCTGGTGAGTGGTTCTGGGGCCAGAAGGAAGCTGCCTCCCCAAGTGCCTGAAACCTGACCCTTCCAATTGGCCCCGGGCTATTTCAGCATGGTTGAATCTTCCTGGATCTGTTGTGGCATTTGTTTTGTGGGCCAGATGAAAAATGGGAGAGAGGCAGGATTTTAATGGCTTCCCTTCTGTCTGGCAAGGAGCAGGTTTTTGCCGGGAGAGCCCTTCCGAAGGACAAGGACACTGTGTTTGTTAGGGTCCCCCTCGCCCCTCAGCCGCACTCTGAACCGAACCCTCACCTACCTTCCCAAGAGGCGGCTTAGGAAATGGGTGAAGGGAAGAGCTCCATTAAGCTGGCTAATCGGAAGGGCTGTGGAGCTTCACCTGCGCTCCAGGAACTAAGAAAAGGGCCAGAGCGCGATTTCACGGAACTGTTTGCCCTTTGATTGTCTTCCTTCCTTAGGGCAGAGTCTCAGCCTTCCTCGGACCTTGTAAGGGGACCCGGGAGCAGCTTTCTCAGCCACCTCTTTTACCCGGAGGCAGGGATCAAGTCCTTCTTCTCTCTGCCCTAACAGGCTGCAGAAGCCGGAAAGGGCATCGCGAGGGACCTCACCAAACCCCTTCATTTCAAGGCAAAAGCCAGTGGGGTGCAGACAGTGACTTTCTCAAGGTCACCCGGGCAGAGCAGGGTGGAGTGGCCAGAACCCAGGCACGCTGTGGAGAGGAGGGGAAGCCCAGCTCCTAGCACCTGGTCGCCACGGAAGGGTGGGCCACTGGATGTGCCAGTGCTTCAGTCTGGAGGCCCCGGAGCTGGTGATTGGGAACGTACGCCGGTAATGAAGGGGTCCCGGCCAGTTTGATTGGAATAGCCGGAGCGGAGAAGCGCTGCGTTGCAAGCTGAGCTGGAGCTTGCCATTTGCCCAGGTGACATTTTGTAGCAAACAAGGAAATCACAAGTGGGGAAGTGCTGGATGGCACGCCAACAACAAGCTGACAGTTTTCTCTGCAAAGAGAACATGACACTTTCCCAAATATCAGAGGACGCCTCCCCTGCTCAAGGGACTCCCGACTGTCACGGAAATGGAAGGTCACAGGCTGCATTGCTGCTTTCTCTAGTTTCAGAATGTGGCGGCGGACGGTTTGCACGCCGAGCGAGCGCTGCAGGCGCAGGGAGATCTTTCCCTTCATCTCCGAGAGCCCTGACAGCCGGGAAAGGGCCCTGCTTTGACAGCGGGGACTGGAGGGCTGAAGGTTCCACCCCACCCAGCCCCCGGCCCTCAGCCCCCAGCCCCCGCCCGCTGCTGGCTGGCAGCAGCTCTGAAGTGGAATTACCCAAGCTAATAGGGGAGCCTGGGCATGTGGCTTCCAGGAGCGGGCACTCTGCACCCGAAAAACCAAATCCAACTAAGCTGTGGGGATACCCGCCAAGCACTGTGGGAAATACAAAGATAAAAAAAGGAAGCGTTCCTGCCCTCCAGGAGCTTATATTCTAGTGTGTGTGTGTGTGTGTGTGTGTGTGTGTGTGTGTGTGTGTGTGTGTGTGTGAGAGAGAGAGAGAGAGAGAGAGAGAGAGAGACAGAGAGAGAGACAGAGAGACATTGAGAGGCAGAGAGAAAGAGAGAGCGCCCCCTGAGGGCAGAGGATGGACAGAACAACTATATCATAGAGACAGGTGCCCTGGACAGAGAACTTGGGAAACTATGGAAACTTGGGAAACCCAAATTTCAAATGGAACCTCCCAAACTAGCTGGGCTCTGTTTGCCTCACTTCCTCATCTCAATGTCCTCCCAAAAACACATGCCAATCAAATGAGAGCCTAATTGCAGAGTACTTTATGCCAATGAAGGCTCTCTGAAGGAGAGTTTTCTTACTCTTATTCTTATTTCATCTCACTGTCATCCTTATTATTGTATTAAAGCCGATGGGCAGACTAGGGGGAATCAGGGAGGCCTCCTTGTCTCAGGCAGCACCTGGACAGAGACCTGAAGGAAGCTGAGGACTCAAAAGGGCCCAGGAGGGGGCAGCTGGGTAGCTCAGTGGATGGAGAGCCAGGCCTAGAGATGGGAGGTCCTAGGTTCAAATCTGGCCTCAGCCACTTCCCAGCTGTGTGACCCTGGGCAAGTCACTTGACCCCCATTGCCTAGCTCTTACCACTCTTCTGCCTTGGAGCCAATACACAGTATTGACTCTAAGATGGAAGGTAAGGGTTTTTTTAAAAAGGGCCCAAGAAGGAGAGGAAGGAATCCTAGGCAGAGGGGACAGCCTGGGCCAAGCCCAGGAGAGATGGTTTGGAAAGGGGACCATCGTCAAACAGAAGCCTGCCCACTGGACTAGAAAAGAGACCATGGAAGAAGGGAAGGGGCATCCCGTTATAGAAGGCTGGAAAGGAGGTTACCCCTTGGCTGCAGTGGACCCACACACCACTGGGAGGTTTTCTCCCAAAGGTGACAGGGAGCTAATGCCGATTTCTGAGCCCGGGCATCCTTTGGTGCCTTTGAGAGATCGCTTGCCCTCTCCTCTCCTCTCCTCCCTCTCTCTTTCTCAAAGCTGAGCTAAAAATGATTGACTTTCCGCTCCTCTGAGCCTCGTCTCCTCTTGAGTAGACGAGGGCGTCCATGTTGTGCAGGCTTCCCAGGGAACTTGTTTTGGAGATGCTCTCTCCGAAGGGGCTCCGAGTCCCCGCCTTTGGCCAAGTTCACCTCCAGAGCCCTGCTGGCTGCAGTCTGGGCTGTCCCATGCAGGAGGGCAGGTGGAGGTGTCATTAATCTGAACACAGGCTAGAGGAGGAAGACCCCTGGGCTTCCTTTGCACAGAGAGGAGCGCCGACTTTGAACCCAGCTCCGCTCCACGCCTGTTTTTCAAACCTGCGCTCAGCTGTGCTCTGGAAATCCCAACCCTTTCAAGCACTCTCTTTTAAGAGTGGGGTTCCATTTTAATTAGGAGAGGGGAAATGGTGCCTGCCTCGGCAATATAGAGTTCTTGGAGTTAAAACAAAAATCGGCTGCTGGCTCGGACGAGAAACAACATCCACTTGAAAGCGGCGCAGAACGGCACCGTGTTGGGGCCCG
Source organism: Monodelphis domestica (assembly GCF_027887165.1). Classification (NCBI taxonomy): domain Eukaryota; kingdom Metazoa; phylum Chordata; class Mammalia; order Didelphimorphia; family Didelphidae; genus Monodelphis; species Monodelphis domestica. Next base: position 6,328,253 of record NC_077227.1, on the reverse strand, counting down.
GCGAGCCTCCCCCCTCCGCCGTCCCCACACCTTTTCCTGTGGCCCCCTTTATAAGCAATAAGAGTTTAATAACTGAGGGCAACTCTATAGCCATATTTATATGGGTCAAGTGGCTTAAAGCCCGCAGTAAATGCTGCGTTATGAACCACATTGCCCCTTTTTAAAGAATGCAGCGAGCGAGCGAGCGAGCGCGCAGAGATTAGGTTTCATATTCTGGAAAAAAGGTGTTCCAGGCCCAGCCTTGGGAGCGAGCAGACGTGAAGTTAGCCTGATCCCGTCATAAAGTCGCTGCCTGCTTAATATGGTGTGTTATGGACAGCTCCGGAGCCTAATAGCCCGGCCCAGCCAACGGCCCCCTGATATCAGGCCTGCCTCGGCTTTCTCATTAGCAATCAGCTAATTCTCTTGGTGTCTGCTCATTTCAAATCAGGGCAAGAGCCTCTCTTCCTGGTGTGAAGCCCAGTAGGATAATAGAAATAATGGCGTCTAATCAGGGCCAAACACTTGAGATCTCACATTCATAACCGGCTGGAGTGAGGTGGGCGAATTTGCTGCTTGGCAGCTTTTCACGGGTCCCAGGGTCCCACTCACTCACTGGGAGCAATCCCAGAGCCCAGCACCCAGGGGCCCCCGGGATAGGTTGACTGCCTCCATTGCCCAGGGCAGAATTAGGGAACTGCCTTTCCTGTTTGGAAGGAGCTGTGGAGGGGGCTGCAAGCCCAGCTTCCGAAACCATCTTACCACAAAGATGGGAGGCGATGAATGGCCTCTGCTGGCCCCGTGGTACCTTCAGTGGACACTCTTCCAAAATCGGGATTTGGAGAGGCCGTTGCCAGGGGGAACGGCAGCGACTTCTTCTTCTCATTAAAACAAAAGAACATAAAGCAAAAACCTCCCACTGACAGACGTTCAGTGGAGAGAGGAATGGACTGGGAATGGGGATCAATCAATTGACAAACATTACTTAAACACATACAATGGATGTGCCAAGGCAACGGGATCATCCCCCACCTCAAAGAACCGACACCTGGGTGGGATTTTTAGATTGATGAAGCATTGCCTCATTTCAGATTTCTGAGGAGGACGCTACAACTCTTGTTACCTCCCTTGTACAAGTGAGGAGACAGGCTCAGGGAGGTGACTTGACTTGTCCACGGTCCCACAGCTAGTGGAGACCAAGCGGTGGGATTTGAATTTGGCTCTTCCCAACTCCAAGTTCACCACACCACTATTGATTAGTCGTATGGTCGTAGACCAAGTTGCTCCTTGTGGTTTCAGTTTTCTCCTCCATGAAAGAGAGATTATGATACCTTTACTACCATCCCGAATTCATCTCCTCTTCGCTCTTCATCTCCTTCGTCTCTACACCCAAATTGGACTTGGCCACCATGGCTGCCTCTGTTGAGTTTCCAGACCAGAAGTTTCTTCTTCTCCCAAGGCTTGGCTTTTCCATCTTCAGAGATCCCCAATCCCAATGAATGAGTTCCACTCAGAACCTCTAGTTCAGAAACAGCCACGCCCTGCCCCCCCCCCATTTCTCCCTCTTCTTTTGGCCCCATTTCTGCCTCTTGGTCCCAGCTCTCAGGCAGGCTCCTCCTTCCCCTTCCCTCCTCCCAGTTTGTCTGTTCCCTTTAAATATTGTCTTCATGTAGGCTCACTGAGGGCAGGGACTATTTGTGATCCTCCTGTTTCACACTCAAGAAGCATCTGATAAATGCTTGTTGACTTGACTCTTGGCACTGGGTTGCTGTGAAGAAAGTCATCATCTTGACAGAACAGGGAACTATTGTCATTATTTTGAACTAGAGTCAGAGAACTGACACACCGCCTGATCCCTGACAGGAAAAGAAAGGAATGGCCTTGGGCTCGACCTTGGGCTCCCTGGCAAAAGAGTCTTATTCTCTTCCAAGGGGAAATGTGGAAACCATGCTAATGCTAACTACGAATTCATTGATTTCTAGTTAATTTTCTTTTCTTTTCTATTAAGTGACTTAACCCATGGTCAGGCCCCTGGTTCAGGCTCTCCCCTGGAGAAGAAGGTCCTTAACAAGAAAAACTAGCATTTGTAGACCATATTTTGTTGTTGTTGTTGTTGTTTGTTGTTCAGTCGTCTTTCTCATTCACATCCAACTCTTTGTGACCACATTTGGGGTTTTCTAGGCAAAGATCCCACAGTGGTTGGCCATTTCCTTCTCCAGCTCATTTTCGGATGAGAAGATTAAGTGACTTGCCCAGGGTCACACAGTTAGTAAGTGTCTGAAGCTGGATTTGAACTCATGAAGATGATTCTTCCTGACTTTAGGTCCAGTGCTCTGTCCACTGTTCCGTCTAACCGCCTTTACATACACTAATCCATTTGATGTTCTCACCAGTCTGGTGTAATATCCAGGCAAAGGAATTGCTCAAGGTCACTCAGATTGACAGAGCATCAGAGGGAGGATATGCATTTGCCTCCTCTGGTGCCTCTCTCATGTGTTCTTTTTGATCCCAGTAAAGACAGCCAAGAGTACTGGATAGAATATAAAAATTAGCAAATGGAGACTTGATGTCAGGAAAATATGAGAAATAATAATAGCTAATATTTAAATAGCATTTACTTTGTGTCAGGCAATGTTCCAAGGGCTTTACAATCATTTTCTCATTTGATTCTGACCATAACTGATAGGTAGGTGCTATTATCATCCCCATTTTTCAGATGAGGAGACTGAGGCAACCAGCTCTTAAGTGACTTACACAAGGTGATCTAGCCTACAGGTGTTTGAGACTGGATTTGAATTCAAGTTTTCCAAACTCCAGAGTCAGTATTCTATCCATTGTGTCAACTACCCACTTCTTAACAATAAGAGCTGCCCCAAAGTGGGACTGAATTAGGAGGGAATCTATTGTCCTGGACTTGAGGTCTCCAGACAAAAGGAGAATAGACCCTTGTCAGGTAGGTTGAGGGAGGATTGACTTTAATATATGCATTGGGTTATAGTAGGCATTCTTAACACGTTTTGAAGTCGGGATCCCTTTCGTGGCTGTGTGTTAAAGCTGAGAGACACCCTTCCCCTGCATGGACACATCCTGGAATGCTACTTTGACATAATTGGAGGGAATAGTAAACTTCAGTTCGAGACAAGTCAACATCCAGAGAAAGAACTGATAGGTAGACATAAGCAAGACATTGTTTTATTTATACACATATCCCTTTTGTCAAATAAAGCCTTCTTTAGTGGGGTTGGGAGGGATTTACCTGGGCGTTTTAATGTGAAAAACAAATAAATAGATACATATAATAGATGTATATATATATATATACAGTAATGTAATAGATATTTGCATCTATTATATTACTGTATTTATTTATAAAAAAGACGTTAGTAAAAATAAAGATGTATTTTCCCTGTCCATTTTCAAAGCTTTTTTGGAACCTGTTCATGACCCCAGTTTAAAAATCTCCAAACTAGATCACAACTCTTACAACTCTAATATTTTCTGATTCAAGTGAGCATCATAGTGAGTAGAAGATATGATCCCTCTACTCAAAAAATGTACAATCAGATGAGGGAGTAGAATGGAATGAGTCCATAAGAGGACCAGCAAATGACTTAAATTTGGATATGAGTTGGGAGGTAGGGGTGCAGGAAGGGCAGTAGAGGGGCCAAGAGAGGAGGAAAGATAGAAGAAAGTGACAACAAATAAGCTGCTGCTAGTTATCCTTGAACAAATAGCTCTTCTTTTTTATATTATAGTCTATAAAATGCATTGATTATTTATCTTTTTTGGGCAACATTTTTGTGCCCTAGTACATGATCAATTTTTGTAAAAGTTCTATGTGGTGCAGAGAAATATGTATATTCTTTTGTTGCCTATTTAGAAAATACTATAAGTGTTTTAATGCTGCTTTCTCCAGAAATTTGTTACATGCTATATTTCCCCTTTTATTTAGCTTTCTATTTGGTTTACCCCAAACTGAGAGAAGGATATTGAAGTATCTTATCTTATCACTACTGTATTGCTGTCAGATGATGTTTCTGAAGGCATTTGGAGCATACAAGTAATAATAATGATGTTGGTTTTTCTTGGATTCCTTTCAACATAATATTATTTAGCTCTTTCCATTTTTTGAATGCTTGTTTTGGTTTTGTCAGAGTGCAATGACAACTTCTGTTTTGGATTTTTTTTTATGTTGGCTGCATCTTAATTTTCAAAATATGTTTCTTGTAAGCAGCAGATTGTAGGATTTTGTTTCTTATCACTCTTTTTCATTTTATTGTATTGTTTAATGCATTCACATTTAAAGTTATGAGCAAGATCTATATTTTTCTCCACCTGTTTAATTTTTTTCAAATTATGATTCTCCTTTCTTTTTAAAATTTAACCCTTATTTTCTGCCTTAGTACCAAAAAGTGGTAAGGGCTAGGCAATGGGGGTTAAGTGACTTGCCCAGGGTCATACAGCTAGGAAGTGTCTGAAGTCAAATTTGAACCTAGGACCGCCTATCTCTAGGCCTGGCTTTCAATCCACTGAGCTACTCACTGTAAACATAGCACCATACCCCTTCAATTACTTGACCTTAATTCTTTTTAAGATGACCTTGTTCCCACTGGCTTTCTTTTCAGCTATGAATCCCTTTTCTCATTTATTATACCTTACTCTTTGGAGTTTTGCTTATTAGTTTCTCCTTCTCTAATGCTTTTATCTTATTATATAATTCTTCCTTTTCAACCTTTCCTTTTTTCAACATTTTCCTTTTCACTTACTCAAATAGGTTCTCCCTTTCTCTCTTCCTCTTCCATTAATCCTATTCTAAAGTTTTTCCAAATTTTATTTTTGTGCCTCTTTCCAAAAAGAATCTCTCACATTCTCTTAATTATCCATTTGCTCTATTTGCTATAGCCCCCCATTTTCTGATTCATGACCAGTAAAATATGTTCTTTCTCTCTTTTTTCTTTATTTTTCATATAATCAAAACTTCTAAGACACCCATTCTAGGGTATCCCTTATGGGTGGTTACTGCCATTGTCTTGTAGAACTTGCTTCATGGATTCCCCTTTTCCATTTTGCCTCACTCCCAGAATCATGCCAATTGTGACAGGTGTCAGAGACAACACTGGCCCATTTTAGGGTCCCTCCCCATCATTCCTATATGTCTCCCCTACGTTTTTCATGTGACCTCCCATGTTAGAATGTAGTTCATGATAATAACAACAGTGGTTCACTCCTAAGAAGACTGTCACCAGGATGCCCTAGCCTGATTCTTCACTATTATCTTTCTAGGATTTTCAGTTTTACCCCAGTCTCCTTTTGTATATTTAGAAAGAAGTTTTTTACTGTTCTCTCTGTTGTCATGCTGTCCTTAGTGTTGTCCTTGGCTGCTCCATTTTTTCACTCTGGCATTTCCATGGTCTGTTGTAACTGAGAAGCAAATAATCTCTTCAGTTCTGGTTTTCTTTCCAAAACTATTGTAAATACCCTTTTATTGTTGTACATTTATCTTTTTTTCATGGATGGTTAATCTCAGGTTTGCATGGAGATCACTCTGTGCTATATCCTGTGCTGTATCCAGTGCTCTTCAGAATATATCTCATTCCCTTCCACCTTTTCTTATTGCAAAAGAGTAGAGTTTCATTATTCAAATATTCTTCCTTTGTATTTGAGGGTCTTCCTTCTTATCACTAGGAGATCTTGTTGTTTCTGAAATGAATTGTGAAATTTGACCACAATTTTTCTTGGGGTTTGCAGTCTTGGGTTTTACTCTGGAGGTGATCCGTGAATTCTCTTAGTTGGTATTTGATTTTGTATATTTAGAAATTCTGGGTAGATTTTTATATTATTTTCTGAATTATGGTGTTAAGGATTTTATCTTTATATGTTTTTCTGGGAGATTTATGATCCTTAGGTTGTCTCTCTGCATCTTGTCTTTGAGATCTTTTTTTTTCTTGTATAGTTAGCATATTTAATTTTAATGTTATTTATTTATTATTATTATTTTTTTTTTTGCTTCTCTTCTGGATTGTCCTTCATTTCCTTATTTTCACATGCCTAAACAATTGGTCTTTCTTTTGTTTCCTTGGTGAGACTTGCCATTACAGATTCCATTCTTCTGTGTTTTTTGTTGTTGTTGTTGTTGTTGTTTGTTTTGTTTTGTTTTGTTTTGCTGAGTGGGGCATAAATTCTATATTGAGACTTCTTTCTCTTTTGAATCACTCAGGAGCAGCATGTTGTTATTCTAAGTTCTCCTCATATCACACAGAGTTTTCCTTCTCATCAAGTGCTGGATCATTTTTCTTTGCCTTATAGTATGAATTCATAGATACCTAAATTCATCTACTAGATCTACAAGCCATATTTTCTTCTATAGTTAATATTTTCCCAGTTAACAAACCTGCTTATGTTCAAGGTCTTTGAATTTCTTTCTTTCTTAGATCTTTGGTAGTTTGTCTTCCACCCCTCCTCACCCTATTTACTTTGTGACTTTTGGCCCCTTTGATTGGGGTTTCCTTTCTTTGGCACATCATTTCTGTTTGGAGAGGTCTGCAAGATCATGAGAACTGGAGAAAATGTCGAGTCCTCCATCTTGTTGATCACATGAACCAGAAGTCTCTCCATTCCTTTTTACTAGCTGTCCCCCATGATTGGATTGCTCATCCTCCTCATTTCCATTTTCCGGCTTCTTTTATGAATTAGCCCAAATCAAATGTCATCAATTTCTAGTGTCTTTCCCTCTGTTTGTCATCCATTCACTCTGAATTCATCTTCTATGTACCTGATTATTTACCTATTGTCTTCCTTATTAGAACGCGAGCTTCTTAAAGAAAGAGGCTATTTTTTTAGGGTTTTGTTTTTGTGTTTTCAGTATTTTCCTTAGTACCTGGCACACAAGAAAGGCTTAATAAATGTCTGTTCATTGACTGGATAAATGAATGACTACGGGGGATTGGGGTACTAGAAATTCAGATTCCTTTTGACAGGACACTCCATCCCAGTGTGGCTACAGCCTCCTTCCCACCCTTCCATCGTCCCCTTGACCCATGTCATGACTGGAACCCGAGTTCACTGAAAGCTTTCGCTACCTTAGTATTTCCCTTTTGAACATGGGAATGTAGAGTGCCTCCCTGGACTGCTCTTTTAATTAAATGTGTGCGTTTTCTTTCTTTCCAGCTACCTCTGTAACTTGCTGGTGGCTGGGATTCTGACACAAAGCAGACCCCCGGTCACTGGGGGATGTGCCCCCTGATATCAGTCAGACCGCAGAGCCTATGAGCAATGACTGAAGACCAGACAGATGTATCAAATGAGAATGTTTGTTCAAATGTGTGTGCATGTGTGTTTGCACATGCAAATGGCCCTGTGTGTGTCTATCTATATGTGCATAAGGTCAAGGGGGAGATTACTGGCCCAGGGTGGGCTTGTGATTTTGTAAGGGAGAGTGGCATTATTATGGGCAGAGTAGAGGGATGGAGAAGCATGTCAACCCCTACCAATGGCTGCAAGAAATCCCATGGGTTGACAGATTGTCTGCAAGTCTTTTTTTCAACAAGAGAAAAGGAATTATTAGGAAGGTCAGAGCCAAAAGCAATGGAGCCCTCAAGTCCTGGGGGATATTGACGTCTTTTCTTACCGAGCAAGGAAAATGGAAAGAATGCAGAGAGGAAGGAAAGAAAATCCCCTCCAGGGACCAAGAAACCCCATTCATATGTTGGAGTCAGAGACTGGAGGATCAAATTCCTCTTCCTGCTATTTTCTTCCTGTGAGACCTTGGGCAAGTCACCTCAGTTTCACTGCTCTAGGTCTCAGCTTCTTCATCTGTAAAACTTGGGGGTCGATGTGAAAGGGCCCCCAGGATGATCCCTTGTGGCATTCACCCAACCAGCCAGTTTTGGAGAAGCTCCTTGGAGCTGGCAGAGAATTCATCTGGATTTGGCCTTTGGGGCCAGCTCCCGTTCACAAGCCATTTGAGAACTGCCTTGATGTTCACCTTTTTCTGGGTTACCAGATCCTTGAGGGACAATTGACCAAAGGAGGACATCGAAGGGGTCTTCTCTGCCCCTCGGCTGCTGCTCTCATTTTGGTTTGTTTGGTGTGTTTTAAAGGACTCTTGAAAGCAGTTTGATCAGGTGGGGCCCCTTCCCTGTCCCCCACAGGAGGCTCAGATGTGGCCTTTGAGGCGGGGGAGCCTTGGCAGTGGAGTGTCTTCTTCTGGCTCATTGACGGTTTCGTTGGAAACACCCCAATGTTTGTTCTCCATTGCAACATGCTTTCCCAAGTCATTTCCAACAAAGCTCTTGCTCTCGTTGCTATTCATTTGGTTTCACAAAACGTGATGTTTTTAGTTCAAAAGAAAAAAATCATGAGGGCAAACCAAACTTTATTTAAATGAAAGTGTTTCAGCTTAACAAGCCCCCCAGGTCACCCAGCAGGCCAGGAGAAGTGATGTGGAAAGAGAGGATGATGAGAGGCGGTGAGGGAAGTCCATGGAATTGGGGCTTGCTGACCCAGGCAGACTGGGGACTCTCGCTGGACCGCCTCTAAGCTCTTTTCTCTCTCTGATAAGCACTTGCAAAGCCCTGGACTCAGTGCCCCCATTCCCTCTGCACTCACTCCCCCTCGGGAACGTCTGCTGCCAATCTGCCCAGGAGCCTTCCAGGGGCGGCTCCAGCTGTCTGCCCGGCCTTGGCTCAGCCCTGGTGAGATGTGTCTCGGGATGCTCCCCCAAATCAGAGGAACATTTGTTTCCCGCTTGGGCCTACACTGAGGTCCCAGGCATTCACATGGGGCAAAAGCAGAGCAGGCGACCACTGCGTGGAAGCTGGCTGGAGGGGACAGCTTTGCAGGCTTGTCCACAATGTAATTTTATTCCTTAGCAACCTGGAGGGGAGCAGCGATGACACCATTCGGACCCCTTCCAGCCTCCCTGGCAGAAGCAAGAGAGGCCAGGAGAGCCTACCTGAGGTGCTGCTGGCCTCCCATTCTGTGTACATGACTGTGACTCTGCTCCTGTGGGGTCTGCCTAGGAAACGAGGGGGTGCTCCGAGCAACCAGACACCCAGGGACGGAGGGCTGACTGGACCCCACGGGGGCATTTCTGCAGCCCTCGCTCAGACTCCTCGCTTCCTTAGTGATATTAAAGCAATGGGCTCTCCGTAAGAAATGAATGAAGGGCAGCCAGCCTTTGTGGGCTCCCAGCACAAATAGCCGGGCATCACCTTCTGCGAGTGCTTCGGGATCCACGGCGGAGGCCTCTAAGTGCCAGCTGTCATTCCGGGGCCAGTCTGCCTTCTTCGAGCTAACCTTTCTGTCACCTGCTCTTGTCTCCCAACTTGTCCTATTATGCAGTACCAAGCTGAGTCATTGTTTCAAGCAGGAGGTGACATGTTAATAGCTTAATAATAGTATAATCTCACCAATAATAATCTGCTGTCACGCTGTCTGAAACCCAATGTTTACAGGAGACGCGGTAATGTACGATGACAGTAATTTGAATAAAAATGAATTTACTGCTCTTGTCTCATTTGCAGTAAATTTCCCCATCTTTCATGCACAACTGGTGCCCCGTGACCTTGCTCATTACTGTGTGCTCGGCAGCGGGCTGCTCGTCTGAATATGAAAGGCACGAGGAGGAATCCGGCTTGCCGATGCCGCCGATGCCACTGATGCCGCCGGTGCCGCCGACCCCTTCCACCGGCCTCCAGAATCGCACAGTGGCGGCGCTGCCCGAAACATCCGTCTGGCGGTTTCCCGAGATGCTCGGGTGGGTGTCAGCCTGCCTGTTTAATTAATATGAGGTGGAGGTGCGGGGAGAGGAGCAGGAGGGAGCTGATCTGATTACAGATTGACAATTTACACAATGATTGCCATTAAAACGTGTCAGAGGGGAAAATTGTTGGGAATACAGAGAAAATCATTTGGGCAATCTTCAGGGAGAGCAGAACGGCAAAGACCCGAAAGAAGGAAGGAAGCAGCCGCCTGGGCTCCAGCTCAGAGAGGAAACTTGGGAGAGCTCACATCCCTTGCACCCTTGCTCCAGCCACTCAAAGAGAGAGAAAGAGACTTCTCAGGACCATATCGGACCCTTGGCTCAGCTGCCAGGGGCTCTCTGCAGCGCTGAGCCAACCCAACTGCCCCACTGAATCTTCTCAAGCCACCTTGAGGATGCTGTCTCTCTCTCTGTCTTTCTCTCTCTGTCTCTGTTTCTCTCTGTCTGTCTCTCTGTCTCTCCCTTTCTCTCTCTGTCTCTCTCTCTCTCTGTGTCTCTCTCTCCCCCCTCTCCCTTTCTCTCTGTCCTTCTCCCTTTCTCTCTCTGTCCTTCTCCCTTTTTCTCTCTGTCCTTCTCCCTTTTTCTCTCTGTCCTTCTCCCTTTCTCTCTCTGTCTCTCTCACTCTCTCTCTCTCTCTGTCCTTCTCCCTTTCTCTCTCTGTCTCTCTCACTCTCTCTCTCTCTCTGTCCTTCTCCCTTTCTCTCTCTGTCTGTCTTTCTCTTTGTCTTTCTGTCTCTGTCTCTCTGTCTCTGTCTTTCTCTTTGTCTCTCTGTCTCTGTCTCTCTGTCTCTGCCTCTCTGTCTCTGTCTCTGTCTTTCTCTTTGTTTCTCTGTCTCTGTCTCTGTCTGTCTCTCTGTCTCTGTCTCTCTGTCTCTCTCTCTCTGTGTCTCTCTTGAAATGACTCTCTGTAATTTACTTGCAGTCATATGGCAGAGAAGAAGTAGACTGTAAGCCCCTTAAAGGATTCCATTTTCCCCGTTTGTTCCCAGAAAGGGGCCATTGGAGGAGTCTTGCACCGATGAACTTGCAGACCAGGCTGGACTCCAGGATATTGCCTTGTGAGAGTCAAAAGCAGACTCCCCAGCCCTAGCGCATAGCGTCTCCACCACGGCTCTGGCTCTTACCTGAGCAAAGGCAAATCCAGTCTTCTTGTCATCTCAGAAAAGCACTGAACGACTGACTCTCTCCTCTTCCTCTGCCCTGTGGAGCCGAGCTCTCTCCTAGACTAGGCGGCAGTCCTCCTCCTTCTTTCCAGAGGGCTTTGGATCTTTGTTTTGTTTTGGTAAATTGTCATTTATATAGATAGACACAACTATGCGTTTATATACCACGTAATGTAATAGGGGATACAATAGTAATATCATACATGTGATTCATTAGAAATATGGAATAAGTTAGAGTAAATATGTTTCTCTAAGAGAAACAAATTCTCCCATTAGCTCTGCCGCCAACTTTTTCTCATTCTTCCCCCTCCCTCCTGCCTCTCCTTCCTCCCCAAGAAGGTAGGTAATGCGATGTAGGTTGTACATATATGATCATATTATACGTATTTCACTGCTTATCATGTTGTGTGAAAAATCCGTGCAGGAGGTAGGGAAGAAGGGTATGTTTCAGTCTGCATTCGGACTCTGTTGGTCCCTTCTTTGGCAGTGGATCACTTTTTTCAGCATGAATCCCTTGGGGCTGGGTCCTTGCCTTGTTGAAAACAGTTAGCCTTCACAGCTGATGATCATCTATGATTATTATTACTAGGTTCTCCTGGTCTTTTAAAAGAATCTCCTCCATTGCTAGTTTTCCAGCCTTCTGAGAAGACCTGAGTTTTAATCCTCCCTCAGATATGGATTCCTCTGGATAAATGTCTTCATTTCTCTCTGCCTCAGTTTCCTCATTTATAAAATGGAGATCAATTGCAGCCATCTCTTCATGTTGTGATGAGGATACATGAGATAACATATATAAAGTGCAAAATAATACAAATACCAGACATCATCACCATCATCATCATCATCATCACCATCACCATCTTTATATTAATAAGAAATCTATACATCAAAGCTCACAATTTATTCTACAGTCCTCTCTGTCACTTTTAATCCTGCAATGTTTATGTTCATTTATGATAGTTGAGTTTAACTCATTTAAACAATGAATAAAAGTTAAGGCTTGAGGCCTGGACAGCTGCTCATGAGAATTCTGCTAGTCATACAAAATGAGATTTTAAAAGTTTTGGGGGTTTTAGTGCTAAAATTCTACCTAGGAAATATAGCGACAGCAATGAATGTAAAAAGAGTTTGTTGACTTAGACTTTCCAACTTTCAGTTTCCTTTTTAAATAAAAAAAAAGATGAAAATGTATCTCAAAAACTTGGGGTTTATGGGGAAATGCCCCTCAAATATCCTCCAAAGGATCGTGCCTAATGATATAATGCATTTATTACCTTAGGAATAATACTGGAGGTGTAACTGGAAACTAGATATAATTCAGTTTAATTTCTGCACGCACAATAAACATTTGGACATTTTTTAATGTTGAAAACATGACTCAAAATAGCTATGACTTCACCTTAATAAAAATGTAGTCTCTCGGGCTTTGTAAATGTATAGTATAAATATTAATTTTTAAAAATAGGCTGAGTGATTTCTAGAAAGACTAGAGTCTTAGAGGTCTGAGGATATCAGATGGAATCATCCCTGCCACTCCCTGGGTCATAGGATCTGGACAAGTCCCTTACCTCTCTGGTTTTGGTTTCCTCATCTATAAGATGAAGGAGTTGGACCAGTTGCTGTCCATGGCCAGCAAGGCAATATGAAGCACAAGATTTAGAGGCTGAATGTGAGCTCTGACGTTTCCTTCCTGGGTGACCTTAGACATGTCACCTTTCTCCTTGGACTTCTGTTTCCTCTTCTATCAAATGGGAGTGTTGAACAAAAAGGCCTGGTCTGAATCTCAGCAAAGAGCTTTACAGTCACTATTTCAAGACTTACAAAAATCCAATGGAGTTGGACCCCAGGAGCTTTGAATTCCATTCCAATCCACCAATGAGCATTTATGATATACCTACCAATATGGCAGACCTCCTATTAAGTACCCACAAACGTGAGACAGTTAGGGACTTGGAAAGAATTTAGATTCTATCAGGGGATGTGGCAGAAGCACAGATAAATAATTAGAGAATATATAGAGTAAGGGCTTAATGATTGTCTGATAGTGCTGGCTTCTGTGTGGGAACCATGGAGGGCTTCCTGAAGGAGTTTCCCTTTGAAGGGAGCAAGGCTTTTGAAGGGCTGGAAGGGAAAAGGATCCGTGTTCCAGGTCTGGGTGACAGACCATTTATGCAAAAACACCGAAATGGGGAAAGCAATCTTGTGAATGGAGACAAGTGTGAGCCAGTCTCTTTGGCTGTCACATATCATGTGTAAGGGGGAATTATATATAGGATGGCCTAAGCTTTCACCCAGAGTCGAACCAATCAGGAAGGTAGTCTAGAGCCAAATGACAAAGACAAAGGATTTTTTATCACGAAGGCATTGGGGAAGTGTAGGAACTTTGTGAGCAGGAGAAGGAGCCAGACCTTTGTTTAGGTATAGGCTTTGGACAGATACGAGGAAGTCCCATTGGAAAGGGGACAGACAGAAGCACAGAGAACAATTAGGACACTATTGCTGTAGTGCAGGCGAGAAGTGGTAAATGCCTGAACTTGGGGAATCATCAGGCAAGTGGAAAGAAGGGGGTGGAGATGAGAGATGCTCTTCAGGGAGAATCCACAAGGCCAGGCCACTAATTGGATGGTGGAAGGGAAGAGAAAAGAAAGAGCAGAAGAGCCAACTTGCAAACTGTGATGAGTGGACAAAGGATGGTGCCTTGGGTAGAAGCAAGGAGGTTAGGATGATGGCCTCAAGGGTCAGTCTCTGGGTTCTATTTTGGAAATATTGAGTTTGCGATACCTACAGGAGATTCCAGTGGGGATGTCAAGCACTTAGCAAGGATGCCTGACTGGATGTACCCCACGACAGCCATAAGGATGGATGTGTAGATATGGGAATCACCTGCATAGAAATGATTGTGGAATGCTGATGAATTATGATGAAAGGAAATGAGCATTTATTAAGCACCCACTATGTGCCAGGCACTGGACTGAGCACTTTAAAAACATTATTTCCTTGATCTTCACAATAACCCTGAGAGATAAGTGCCTCTCTCATCTCCATTTTATGGATGAGGAAATTGAGGCAAATAGAGGTTACGTAACTTGTTCAGGATTACCCAAGTGTCTGAGGTCAGATTTGAACTCAAGTCTTCCTTCTTGACTCCAGGTCCAGTGAATAGCTGCTTCTTTTTTTTTTTCCTTTAGAATATTTTTCCATGGTTACATGATTCATGACCCTCCCTTTTCCTTTTCCCCTCCCAAAACTGACAAGCAGTTCCACTGGGTTTTACATGTATCATTGTTCAAAACCTATTTCCATGTTATTCATATTTGCAGTAGAGTGGTCATTTAGAGTCTACATCCCCGATCATATCCCCATCTAACTACATGATAGATCCTATGTTCTTCTGCATTTCTGCTCCCACAGTTCTTTCTCAGGATGTGGATACATTCTTTCTCCTAAGTTCCTCTGGACTCACCTGGGTCATTGCATTATTACTAGTAGCAAAGTCAGTTATGTTTGGTTATACTACAATGTATCCGTCTCTGTCTACAATGTTCTCCTGGTTCTGCTCCTTTCACTCTGCAACACTTTCTGGAAGTTGTTCCAGTTCACATGGAATCCCTCCAGTTCATCATTCCTTTCAGCACAATAGTATTCCATCCCCAACAGATACCACAATGTGTTCAGCCATTTCCCAATCAATGGACATCCCCTCATTTTCCACTTTTTTTGCTACCACAAAGAGTGCAGCTATGAATATTTTTGTACAAGTCTTTTTCCTTATTATCTCTTTGTGGTACAAACCCTGCAGTGCTATGGCTGGATCAAAGGGCAGCCATTATTATAAAGCCCTTTGCACATAGTTCCAAATTGCCCTCCAGAATGGTTGGACCAATTCACAAACCCACCAGCAATTCATTAGTGTACCAATTTTGCCACATCCCCTCCATCATTCATTACTTTGCTTTGATGCCATATTGGCTGTGACTAGCTGATTCTAATAAGAGATTGTAAAGAGGGAAAAAGGCAGAGCCAAGGAAAGAAAATGAGGTGGAGTGAGGTGCCATTTAGAACATAGTGAATCTGACATGGCAAAGGAAATGGCAAGAGATACCCCAGAAAGATAGGGGAGGAATATGAGAGGGTAGGGTCAGGAACATTCAGAAAGAGAGAATGAAAACAATGTCAGTTACTACAGAGACTGAGAAGAATGACTAAGAAAAGGTTTTTAGATTGAACACAGAAGAGATCACTGGTGATCTTCCTGAGATCAATCTTGTGGTGGTGGCCAAAGCTATTTATTAGGAGCTGATCGAGCAAGTAATGAGAAAATGGAGGCTAGGAGTATAGAAAGGAGTATGGTTGTGGAAGGGAAAAGGGAGAAGAAGAATAGTCTGAGAGGATGCTAGATAGGATCAAATAAAGGTGCTTGTTCATTGTTTCGGGGAGAAATGGGTATAGTTGTGGGCAGTAGGAAAGGCCTCCTTGAACATGCAAACATTGGCCACTCTGGAAACAGGGGATAATTGAAGGGGCAAGTTTTTTGAGGAGAGAGAAGAGGTTGGGATCCAAGGCAAAAGCAAACTCTTGTTTTCAGCAAGAACAGGAAGCATCTCATCCTTTAAGACTGTAGTAAACAAAAGAGCTGAGATAATGCTGAGGTGATGTGACTATGGAATTGTTAAGGAGAAGAATCTTCTGGTGGAAGGAGCTCAGTCATTCTTAGCCCAATTCCAACCTTCTACCCATGACCCAGTAGGAGCCCTGGGCATGGCCAGAAACCTGATTTCTTGTTAGAACTCTGTCCTCTGGGGATCTGGTTATACTGAAATTCCATCTTTCTCTTCCTTCTTTTCAGACACTGTTGTCTTTCGCCACCATTGTAGGCCTTCTTCACCTTGTAAAAGGAGGTATTTCTTAAGGTTCTACATTCAAGGCCCTTTTCTCTATACTCTCTCCTTTAGTGATCTTATCCATGGCCCTAGACACAATTGTTGCCTCTATGAGGAGGTGACAAGCTCCATTTCTAGCTCTTTACTGTCTTCTAGGGACCAGTCCTGCATTTCCAATGACCTATAAGATACTTCTGTCTGGATGGTTTTTCAGCTTTTCAAACTCAAACATATCGAGTTGGACTCAACCCCCAGGCCAATTACAGGAGGAATCAATGCATCACAGACTCTCAGAGGTAGGAGGGACTTTGGAGATGTCTGGCCCAACTTAGACCTGAATGAAAATCTCCCTACAACATCTCCAGCAAGTGGCCATCAGCCTTCTGGGGGCCACAGAATGTTGGTCCTGCTATCATTGACACAGGTCGCTATCTAAAGGCCTTCAGAGTCTGGCATTTGGCAGTCAGCAACATGAAAATTTAAAAATCTGCACGTTTAGCTGATTTATCTATTCTAGAGTCAGTTGACTGGGTGGATGTGGGTGACTTGCCATCACTTGCTTTCTATTGGATTGACAAAGCAGCTATTCAATGGTGTTCTGTGTTAGGTACTATCCCCAACCCTGGGAATACAAAGAAAAGGCAGAAGACAGTCCCTGCCCTCAAGGACTTTACATATATATAGGATATATATATCCTATATATATCCTAATGGGGTCCTACAGCTGAGACGATATAAAATCCCTTGGTACAGCCCCAAGAGCCATACAGAGGAGATGACAGCAATCTGATTCTTATACTAGGAAGTAGAACACAACACTCAGGAAGTCTCAATGACTTCCGAGACCGAATCGAAAGAGACGTTGGTGTGGTCCAACAATTAAGTGGTAACTTGTCATGAAGCAAGGGCAGAAGAGAACGGGTGGAGAGCCCCCTTGCTCCTTTGGCATCCTTTGGATGACCCGAGAGCACAAGGGATGCACCAGCCACTTGGGGGAGGGGAGAACACCTGAGGTGGTCAATTTAGCTGAGACGTGAACAAGAGGCTTATAGTACGTGATGCACCTGGAGGGAGAGCTCCTACTCTTTGGTCCATTTGAATAGTTGACAGTTCTAAGAAGAGGTTACAAAGTCATGATTTCTCAGCTGTTATGGGAAACACATTGGAGGAATTATTTTGATAATCTGGAGAATGGCAGTTAGAATGGGGAAGAGCCTTGAGTTCAAGGTGTATGAGGATCTGTGGTAGGGAATGGGGGTGTTTGGTCTCCAAAAGAGGAGATGGCACTCAGTGTGGAGAAGAGGTGGGGCTTGCTTGGATTCCCATAGTAATTTCCTTCAGGTGTCTGAATGGTCACCACCTAGAAAAGTGATTAGATTAGTGCTATGGGCCTCCAGGTTGGAAAGAGACCAACTTAGGTTTGAAGTGAGCACAAGCTCCCTAATAAGTAGAGCTCTCTGCCATGAGAAATGGGCTCCCTGGAGAGGTAGGGAGTAAGTTCCTGCCTTCCTCCCCACTTACCTGGAGCCCCCCAAGCAGAGGCTGAAGACCACTTCTCAGGTATGGAATACAGAGGATTCCTTCAAAGGGACAGGTGGAACAGATGCTATGAAATCCCTTCCCACTCAGAGATCCCATGGTTCTTTGCAGCTAGGAGGTGGCTTCACCGTCTTTGCAGGCCTGAATTTTGGCATCTTTCTCTCACCTAGTTGACTCGGCCTTCCTATGAGGACAATAATGCATAGTTGACTTGGGTGATTTCGATGGAGTGACAGGATGTTGTCCTTCCAAACTTGTCAGGGCTGCAAATGTAGAAGTTGCCTCATCATTTCTTCGGGGCGAGATGCTAGGACGTCCAATAAAGCTTCAAAATCTTTCCTGAGGATCTCTGAGAAGCAAACGCCACGTAGGGAGATGAGAGCACACAGAAAGGGTCGGCTTTTTGTCATCTCTGGACCAGTTCATTTAAGAAATGAGAGTTTAAATCCATGTTGTCTCTTCATTGGGGAGAGTTGAATGTAAATAGCTTGATGCATATAGCCGGTCCTCTTGCTGCTAATCCTTGGGAAGCTCATTTCTTCCTTTGGGCCTTAATTTCCTCAGGAAAAGGGAGGAGTTGGACTAGGCCACCTCGAAGGTCTCTTCAAGCTCTGAAGTGTCCTATGGCTCTCCATCAGAGACGTGACAGCCTTCTCAGGCTATTTGCAGTAGAGACTCTAAGTGGGCTAAAGAAATATAGCCTGAAAGAGGAATGGAGGGAAGTGTTTCCAGGGAATATACACTTAGCTTTTAAGGTTAAATCTTTTAAAGTTAAACCAGTTTAAGAGATACAGAATTGACACTATGACTCTGATCTGATTCAGCAACTAGAATAGAAAAAGAACTAACTCTGGGTTTGCAAGACCTGGGTTCAAGGCCCACCCCTTGTGGGTCACCTGTGTGACCTGGGCCAAGTCACTGAACCGAGGCTCTCTGATTCCTCTTCTTTATAATGAATGTGTTGGAATGGGTGGTCTATGGTCTATGGTTCTATGACATGATCCAACCAGGCAGTCACGATTTTGAAGATTTGCTTATGCTGGGTTTACTGTGTGGTAGCAGTCCTTGGGATACTGGAGAAGATGGAAGCTAGCTGAAGCCAGAATAGGAGCACTTGGTGTCAGGGAATGCCTAGCTAGGGGAGGGATTCTAGCTTGAAGAATGGCGTGGAGTTGGGACCACCTCTGAAGGTCTGGAGACAGAAAAATAGAACAGAGTTCTAGAAATGTGCTCAGAACCCCAGCTCTGAACGTAGGGAGAGATGTAGTTGGTACACATTAGAGGAATGGAGGTGGGAAGGGTTCACCTTCTGTTATCACAGGAAAAGGACCCATGCTCTGGGAGAAGGCCCCTTCCCGTGTTCTGAGGGATAGCACACATTCAGCAGATCTTGGGAGGGGGAGAAAGCTAGGAGTTATTCTCTCTGTATTTTCTAAATTTCCCATACAGCTTTGCCAACAAAAGCAGACTGTATAAGGGAAGATCTAGGATAAAGAAACAAACCTCTACAGCTCTTTTGGTGCCCCCCCCACCCGATTTCTACCCTTTGACAAAGCCTTACCCTAACTGATGTTCTAAGGATAGCCATGAGTTCGGTTTTTGTTTTGTTTTTTTTTAGAAATATAATTTATTTATTCTTTTGATTGATCGAAAGTTGTAATTATGCCCAAACCTGCAAGGTCAACTGTTTTCATTGAGAACGGTCATTTGGCAACTCAATTTAAAATGGACATTCAGGGGCTCATTCCCTGCACCCGGGGCACCCTGTTCTGTATCGATTTCTATTTCATTGGCACATATATATATATATATATATATATATATATATATATATATAAATGCTGATGAAACAGATGTCTCTATATGGACATATAGAGAATAGAGAATACACATATATGGATCCCTATCCCAACTTCAGCTGTTTAACACTTGCTTGATTTAAAAGTAAGTCTTCTAAAGGCCAGTGCATTGGGAAGACTTTCTTAGGCTCTTCGGCATTTCCGTAATGGGTAGATGCTTATTCCAATCACCTTTTTCTCCAAAGCAACCAGATACTAAGTAGGAGCCATCTGGTAAAAGGCGTCCTGAACCACTTAATTACGATGCTTTGAGTGGCACTGGGGTAAATTTCATTTACAAGCACATGACTGCTTGTCAGAACTCAGTTGATAATTTTATTATTGCAATATACTTTCTTCCTTAATGACTTGGTTCCAGTAAAGTTAGGAATATTGTTTTTTATGGAAATGACTTGCAAAAAGCATTCTCAAGTGACAAACTAATTTGGATTTTTATGCTCAAAAATCCCTCTTTAATAAATTTGTAAATGCTAGAATTGGACTGCCAACCGGCACGCTTCTCGGTTAGTTCATGTTGAGCTGGCCTTAAAAAAACAGAATTGGATGGAGAGTACTCGTGCCTTCATCCTGGCTTAAAGGTTGGATGTAAGAATGGGGAAGGACGCACAAGTTTTCACTAAGAGAGGTGGAGAGGAGATCTGAGGCCCTTTTTAGAGGCAAAGCTATCTTTTCCTCCAGAACTAGGCAGTCAGCCATGAGCCTCTGGGAACACAGTATCCTTGTTTTCCAGAGTGAACACTCTGGCAGCCCAGACAGTCGTGGCCTTTCCATAATTTTGTCCCGGCCAGAAGACAGAAGAGGATGTTGAATGTGAATTGGTCGCCCGGCAGGCTGGTGGGCAGAGCAGGGGTCAGAGGTATCTTGGGTCGGCTCACTAGCTTTCCGCCTCTGTAGCCTCTTATTTCTTCTCTTCTGCGAGCTCAGAGGACTTTGGGGTTTCATCCCAGTCTGTAAGGGTAGCTTAGCTTCCCAGGCCAAGATCTACCTGTGATCTCCCCTGAGAGTTATGGAATAGAAGGAGATGCCTTTGGGTTGTCTCTGGATGTACCACTGGAGTCCACCACAAGAGGGACAGCGTGGTCTAGAGAGGAGTCCTGGGGCAGCCAAAGCCACTTTCAGCTACTCGCTTCTTCCCATCTACCTGAGTGATCTCATCTGTGATAGGAGGAGAGTGATGGACTAGATGGCCTCCGACCCCACTGCAAGCTCCAGATATCTCATCCTCTGATGCTCTGATCCCAATGAGCTGCTTGGACACAACTAGGTGGTACAGTGGTTAGAGCGCTCAACTGAAATCAGGAATATTCTCACGTCAGATTCCTACTTTGTTGTGTGATCTTGGGTAAATCACTTTATTTTTATCAGCCTCTGTTTTCTCATCTATAAAATGGAGACAATAATTGCACCCACTTTATAGGACTGTGGTGAGAATGAAATGGGAGAAAGTGTAAAGTGTTTTATATACCTTCTATAAAAGCTTCCTAAAGAGGCATCATCAATTGCTGCCATCTCCCTCTGTAGGAATCCCAAGCTTAATCTTAGGAATTAATGGAGGTGAATTAACAAACCAAACCAAACCAAAACAAAACTACCACCGATTGGAGAGGCTTCATGCAGTCTGAGCTGGTAGGTTCGGATCATCTTTTGCAGACATTATGGTGCCAGTCCAGAATAAAATGATGCCAAGGAAGAGAATGTTGTCCTGTGGGTGTGGACTGTGGCTTTTTCATTCCCATCAAATACTAGCACCACTACTCTGACCGTAACACCATCAACGATAACTAATGTCATTAGTTAGCCTTAGGGGTTAGGGGTTAGGGCTCCACGAATGGGCTTCAGGGCATCCAGGGCATCCAGGAACTGGAACTGGGAAAGGAAGACATCTTTGTTTCCCCTAACTTAGAAGGGCAATTTGGCACATTCTTCAATTATGATTATAGGGGGGAAACAAAGCACGTGGCTCTGAGGCGTGGTCCAGGTCTCACAGGTAAAGGCTCTCTGATGAGAGTACATCCTCTCTGAGAGTCTCTCTGACATCCCTGTCTAGATCCAGGATCCTAGCAAGCGAGGACCCAGCTGTGCCTCTAATTCTCAGAAAAAGGGCTGCATTCTTCTCCTTGGAGGAGCTGGGGGGAGCCCAAGGTCTCTGGACCCCTTTTCAGTCTTTGTAAGGAGAGCAAATGGAGCTCATGAATATTCAAATTTGAACATCTTTAATAATGCCTCTGGCATGCTGTTAGGTCACCCTCACCAAAAGAGAAATCATCTTGCTGGCACTGGGAAGAGTTGTCAAGGGTTCCATGGACTTTGTGACCCCAGTCTCTCTTGCCTGCTGTCACCTGATGGATGAATGAAAGAGGGAAGATGTGCCAGAAAGTGATGCAAAGAGAAGAGGGAGAGAGCCTGGACCGAGAAGCACAAAGGCAAACCCAGACCCTCCCCAAACTCCAGTCCATATTGTGGCAAGTTCAGTGGATGTGCTAATGGACTCGTTTGGACCATCCTTGCTATTGCGTTCATGGTTTAGCTATGCGTGAATAATGGCCCTCACTGCAATAAACCGTTTATCACCCCCACTGCCTTGTGGGTTTCCACTTCAGGCAACTTTGGGTAGGGTGCCAAGAAGATACACACTCAAGGCTGCAAGGAGAACCTCAAAGAGCCCTGAGAGAAATGGGGCCAACTTGGGCGAAGCGTGTTCCTGAAATGAGAGAGGGCTGCCACTGCAGGAGGGGAGCCCCCAGAGTCCCTTAGAAGAGAGAAGTCCACTCGGCCGGGGAGCCTGGGGGATGCCAGGCCTGGCAGGAGAAGGAGGGCATTGGTTCAGACTCACCGAATAGAGCCAAAGCCAGCCCCGGAGAGCATCTCCAGCTTGCTGCTGAGACTTAAAAAGGGCAACCATTTTGCCTGGGAGATTAAAGGCAAACGCTCCCTTTTCAAAAATGAAGCCGTGCTGTGTTCTGCACCTTTTGGCACTTATTAACTTAGGTCATTAAAAAGGAGGCTAATTAAAAAGAATGTAAAACAAAAGAATCATTTGTCAATGCTGCTAGGGAGCCCACGCTCCTCATGGCTGCTGATGGGAGGCAGGCTGAATTGAAATGGTGGCCACAGACATCCCGTTGGCCAGTGGGGCACACGCAGCTCTCCTGGCCAGCAGACTTGCTCTCTCTCTGCCCTGATGGCAGAGGAAGTAGCCCTTGGTGTAAGAGAAGAGATGTCTATCCTCTGCCCCTCTGGGGTCTTCCCTCTTCTCCATACTCGTTCTTCAGCTGAGTATAGTGGAAAGAGGGCTAGATTTGGGAATCAGAGGACCCAGATTCAAATCCTGGCTTTGCCACTTGTTACTCCTGGGATTCTGGGTGAGTCACAGCCTTTGCAGGCCTCAGTTTTTCCCTATGGAAAATGAAGGGATTGGCCTAGATGACCCCTGACTGCTGTCCCTTGTAAATCAGGGATCCTAATAAAGCTCGAAAGTGGGCTGTTGCTGCTGCTCTCACAGCTCCACCTCAGGACCCCACCAGTCACATTAGACTCGTGGGAAGTGGGCACTTCCTTGGGGGGCCCAATAGCAGGCCCTGCTCCTGGACTCCTGGCTCCGGTGGCTGAGGCCAGGGCCCTGGCAGAGCTTAGTTTTAGAGATGTGTCTCTGATGAAGAAAGAGGAATAAGGGGCTCTGTTACAAGTAGACCCACAGCTACCTGAAGCCTTTCCTTTGGCAGGAAAAAGGTGTCTTTCCTGCAGGGACTTCTTGGACCCTGGCCTCTGAGTCTGCAAGATCATGGGAAGACCAGAGTTCTCCCTAATCCTCTTGAACTTCTCTGATGTGTTTTCTGGTCAAGATGACTTCCTTTCTGGTTTCCACCAAGAAACCTTAGAGTGGCGCTCTTGGAGAGAGGTCAGCCGCCATAAGTCTGGGCCAGCCCTTCCCTGTGTCCCTTCTCCCTTGAATGCCCGACTCCATTGCCCAAAGACACACTCCCCCAGGATGGTGACATCATTGCATCTGGCCATGATTCTTGCTTGGCAGGGAGGGGCTGTTTAGGAAGCATTTCTGAAAGGGGGGAGGGCACCTGAGGACGGATTCCAGGATGTACTGGATACCTGCACCTCCCCCTGCTCTCTGATGGACTCAGGGGCCAATGGGAGGTTGTTGGGGGGGGGCCCTGGGGGATGTTTCCCTCCTGGCCCAGGATTGAACATTTCTGAATGAGACCTCTTCTAATTAGAACATTGATCTGACGGATTTGGAAGGACCATAGGATATTTATAAGCTCCCTGGGATAGAAAAGATTCAGACAGCATCAGGAAACTCTTTGGAAGCTCAGCTCACCAATAAAAAAAGAGTTGCATTTTTTTGAGTCATTGGAATCCTGGCCATGTTGGCTCCTTAAAGAGGGCCAACAGCTCCAAGATGGTGCTTGGTTATTGGGGAAGCCCAAGGGGGATTGTGAAGGAAGCCCTGGGAAATAGAGGACTCTGTGCTATTTTGTCAACCTGGCCAGCCCCTGTCCTGCCAATGGCCGCCAAGCCCAGGCCAACTCCTACTTAAGGTCCCATTAGGTGGTTGAAGGACACACGGACGGACCAAAGGATTGGTGAGAAGATCGGTCTCTGGCCACTGGTAGGTCGGGGGTCTTCGCTTCTTTCAGGAGGAAGCAAAGTGACGACTGCTGGCGGGCCAGAATCTGTGTCTGTACCTGGACTGCTGATGGGGATGAGAGACCAGGAGTCCATGGAGTCCCTGCGGGTGCCAACGGGCCCCTCTAGCCATGCTTGCTGCGGCCAGAAGCTTGGAGGCCTGACTTTCCCGCCCATGGAGCAGCGGCCATTATGGCCAGTGGCACAACTCTGGCTGAGGGCACGTGTGGTCCTTCCAACAGCCGCTGGAGGGGACAGAGACCTAACCCGTCTTTTGTCCCCTCCTCAGTGCCCCGGCCATCCTCTTGTCCTCCTTTGAGAGCGGCTCTCCCTTGGGGGGGGGGGCTCTAGGGGTGACATTTCGAGCGAAGCCCCTTTTCAGCCGGCCGCTGCGTCCTGGGCTGCCTGCCTGCCGCCAGCTCTTCCTTACAGGTGGCAGAGGGAGCGAGGCAGCAGCCCTTGCAGCCTCCAGTCACTGCCATCATCCTCAACTCCCAAATTGTCCTGGAAGGAGACGAGCGGGCGGATTTGTCTTCGGCTGTTTGGCCAAAGTGGGGCACAGATGGGATAATGACTTTTACAAACAGCATTTTGATGAGAGGAGGGGAGAAGGAACCCTATGTAAAAATGCACAAAGGCTGCATAAACACACTGATGCCTGCAGCTGGAACAAACTAAAAAGATGTTTAATAATTTAGAACCAAGCAGGCAGGGCCTGTGCAGCTGTTGTGTGCAGGGGACCATGAAAGTCTTCCATTTGACAGCTGGCTCCATCTTTCCCCAGTTGCTACGTGGAGAAGAGAATGCAGATTTGGGATTAGCCAATCCCGGTTACCCCTGCCCATCTGCCACCAAGACCCCGGGCCCCTGCGCGCTGCTCTCTTTGGGCACGCACACACACGCAGGCTCACATAAAGGCGCCCCCCCTCGCCCCCACCCCTCCCCCCCCACCATATGCAGGCACCAGGCTCAGCCGGCGGCCCGGCTCTGCTCTCTCCTCTGCTCTCCCCTCGACTCCCAGGATCCGGCTGTTGACACACAGCCAGGACATGGCCGCTGTCGTTTTTTGCTGGAGGGCACATTTTGCATTTCACACATTTGCAGAAATACAAAATGCTGTTGGATGCAAACAATTCAGGGCCTAATTGGCTGAATGACTTTAGTGTGCTCAGCTCGGGTCCCCCACCTGATTAGCATAGCTTAGCTGGGAGGGTTGTACTGGGGGGGGGAGCAGCGGGAGAAGGGGGGAGGAGGAGGAGGAGGAGGAAGAAAAGAGGAGAGAGAGAGAGGAAGGGAAGACGCAGGAGGGAGGCTTGAGGGACCCGGAGGATGCTCCGTTGGCCCAGGCAAGGAAGCTCTGTCCCAAGTCCCAAATGAGAGGTAGGGCCAGGTCTGTGCCAAACAGATAGCTGAGAGCATGCTGGCAGGGGGAGGCGCGGGAGTGGTCCAGGGAGAGGGCTGCATTCTTCTACAGGAACCCTCGGAACAAAAAGTCTCTATTGCGAGGCTCCCAGCTCCAGGGCCTCGGCACCTTGTTAGGGTACACAGCAGGGAACGAAGGGCACTTGGAGTGTGGAGAAACACCTCCCTCGGCGGCGTGTGTCCAATGTCTCCCGCCACCTCTCCTCTTCTCCCTTGAACTAAGGGTGTGTTTGGGGGCGGGTGCACAAGAGATAGGCTTCAGGTTCCTGGAAGGCTATGCCAGTCAGTCCAGGCAACTCTGCCAAAGGATCCTGGAGAACCCTGACAATGGTGCCAGGAAGAGCTCACTCCCAGCCCCTTGCCAGCTGAAAGTAGTGTCAAAATGAGTTCCTTCTTCTTAGGAAGGAAGGAAGGGAAGAAGGAAGATAAAAAGAGAGAAATAAAGAAGCAAAAGAAAAGAGAGAGAAAGGGAGGGAGGAAGGAAGAAAGAACAAAAGAGAAAGAAAAAAGAAAGAAATAGGAAGAATGGAAGGAAGAAAATTAAGAAGGAAGGAAGGAAAGAAGGAAGAGAAAAAGAGAAATAAGGAAGCAAAAGAAAAGAGAGAGAAAGGAAGGGAGGAAGGAAGAAAGAACAAAAGAGAAAGAAAGAAAAAAGAAAGAAACAGGAAGAATGGAAGGAAGAAAATTAAGAAGGAAGGAAAGATGGGAGAGAAAAAGAGAAATAAGGAAGCAAAAGAAAAGAGAGAGAAAGAGAGAAAGGGAGGGAGGGAGGAAGAAAGAACAAAAAAGAAAAAAGAAAGAAATAGGAAGAATGGAAGGAAGAAAATTAAGAAGGAAGGAAAGAAGGGAGAGAAAAAGAGATAAATAAGGAAGCAAAAGAAAAGAGAGAGAAAGGGAGGGAGGAAGGAAGAAAGAACAAAAGAGAAAGAAAGAAAAAAGAAAGAAACAGGAAGAATGGAAGGAAGAAAATTCAGAAGGAAGGAAGGAAAGAAGGGAGAGAAAAAGAGAAATAAGGAAGCAAAAGAAAAGAGAGAGAGAGAAAGGGAGGGAGTGAGGGAGGAAGAAAGAACAAAAGAGAAAAAAGAAAGAAATAGGAAGAATGGAAGGAAGAAAATTCAGAAGGAAGGAAAGAAGGGAGAGAAAAAGAGAGAAATAAGGAAGCAAAAGAAAAGAGAGAGAAAGGGAGGGAGGAAGGAAGAAAGAACAAAAGAGAAAGAAAGAAAAAAGAAAGAAAGAAAGAAAGAAACAGGAAGGATGGAAGGAAGAAAATTAGGAAGGAAAGAAGGAAGAGAAAAAGAGAGAAATAAGGAAGCAAAAGAAAAGAGAGAAAGAGAAAGGGAGGGAGGAAGAAAGAAAGAACAAAAGAGAAAGAAAGAAACAGGAAGGAAGAAAAAGAAAGAAAAAAGAAAGAAAGGAAGGAAGGAAAGGGAAAAATAGAAAGGAAAGAAGGAACAAATGAGGGAAAAGAGAAAGAAGAAAAGGAAAAGCTATGGGAAGGTCTTATTCTCATCTTGCATTAATGTTAGTGACAAAATCCACAGAGGAGCTAATGATCATTATTAGACTGTATTCTGAAATTGCATTCTATTATTATTAATGAGTTAGATTAGCATTTTCCTATTCAAAGGAATTTTAGGAGATGGGGAGGGATGTAAAAATGATAAAGCAGAAGTGGATTATTTGTTTTTAAAGGAAATCATTCTATTAGGAACGACGGTGTTGGCATTTCTCTCTTTTCCTCCCTTCCATAGATGCTATTATGCCTTTAAAACTCCCTCCTCTAAAGAGTTGCCAAGAGATTTTGTTGTTGCTCTGGCTGCCTAGTGAATTGGATTTGGGGGCACACTTTTGTCAAATAAGCTGAGTTCATTTTCAGCAACTTACAGTATTGCTAATTGAGAAATAAGTGGGAGAAACACTTGAAAATCCATGCCATGGGGGATATTTCAAGCGAAACCCAATAGACCTTCTAGTCTGAAATGTGATGGGTATTTGCCCTTCTGTGGACTGACCTTTCTGCAGACAGTTCTCCATTGCTGATTCCACTGTCTCTTGCCCCCCCCCCCCCTTTACAGATATTGTTAGTCCCACCATAGACCAGAGCATCCAGGAGCTTACATCAGCGATGCCTTTAAGCAGTTTACTGGTTTCTACCCAAGATTATTTTTCATATGGGGTAGGTAGGTGGCTCAGCGGATAAAAGAGCCTGGCTTGGAGAGGTCCTGGGTTCAAATGTAGACTCAGACATTTCCTACATGTGTAACCCTGGGCAAATCACAATGAATATTCAGTATCCATTCTAAGACAGAAGGTAAGGGTTAAAAAAGAGATTGTTTTTTACTTCCAATCTCCATTTCCTTAACCTGAAATCTAGACAACCTGGGAGATTACCACTTAAGAAAGATTCATCTGAGTTCCAAGATGTCTTTCCCATGGAATTCTTCCTTCAGAGCTGCTCCTTCTGGAGGCTGATGTCACCAAGTCCAGTATAACCCTTGCACCAATTCGATTCCATTTCAGAGAAACCCAGAGACCTCCACAGTCATGTCTTTTCTTTTCTTTTCTTTTCTTTTCTTTTCTTTTCTTTTCTTTTCTTTTCTTTTCTTTTCTTTTCTTTTCTTTTCTTTTCTTTTCTTTTCTTTTCTTTTCTTTTCTTTCCTTTCCTTTCCTTTCCTTTCCTTTCCTTTCCTTTCCTTTCCTTTCCTTTCCTTTCCTTTCCTTTCCTTTCCTTTCCTTTCCTTTCCTTTTCTTTTCTTTTCTTTTCTTTTCTTTTCTTTTCTTTTCTTTTCTTTTCTTTTCTTTTCCTTTCTTTTTAAACCCTTACCTTCCATTTTGGAGTTAATACTGTGTATTGGCTCCAAAGCAGAAGAGTGGTCAGGGCTAGGCAATGGGGGTTAAATGACTTGCCCAGGGTCACACAGCTGGGAAGTGTCTGAGGTCAGATTTGAACCTAGGACCTCCCATCTCTAGGCCTGGCTCTCAATCCACTGAGCTACCCAGCTGCCCTCCACAGTCATGTCTTACTAATGAAATTTCCCCTTTAACAGCACAATCAAATGGTCCACCAGCCTCTGCTTGAAGACCTCTAAGGGTGAGGGAACGAACCACCTCTTGATCCGGATCATTCCACTCTCAGAGAACCTTCACGGTGTCAAGCCCAAATGAGTCTCTTCCCAACTTGCACCCAGGGCTCCTTCCCCTTTTGGTCGAATGAACCAGAGCCCTCTTAATTTAAATTAAATTGAATTCATTCGGTTCGGTCCCATTTTTAGCCACTGCATCAGGAGATGGAGATAGAAATGGGCATGAAGCAGGCTCTCTTCCGGAGGTTTTTCAGTATCATTAGGGATGAGTGTATCCATGAACAAAGGCGACTGTATTCAAAGGAATACAAATGAATAGTGGAGGATGAGTGTTATGAAGTGGGCTATCAGGGAAGTCCTCCCGACTTAGCGCCTTGAATCTGCTTCGAAGGAAGCTGCGGCTGTTGAAAGCCAGTCAAGGGAAGAAGGAGACAGTAAATGTTGTCGGTCCAGACGTCTAATTTGGAACTGGTGAGAGTTTCGACCAGCATCTTTCACCTCAGCACCATCTATGGGTTCATTAAGCTAATGAGGCCTTTAAGTGGAGAGAGGAAGGGGTCTGCTGAGCAGTAAAAGGTGTCCAAATGTGTGCTGGGCTGCTTCAGGCTCACCCTCCTTGTCCGCTAGCTGGGAATGCTGTGGCGACATGTCTGTTCAGGTGGAGTGTAGACCGAGAGACCTCCGAGGCCCATTCCAGCTTGGAGGATTTCTGGTTCGGGGCTCCAACCCTCCCTGAGAAAACCAACGCATTCAAATGCATTAGAAGCATCCTTGCCATGCCCGCAACAGCTCTCTCTAATGCTCCATCCTTAGCTTCGTGATTCCTTCTTGGCCACCAACTGGGGACCGTTTTGGCAGCCATCCTAGTTTGGGGCCAGACCTGCGATTTTCTGGGTAGGGGGGGGCTCCAGGTTCAGAAATCTCCCCCTGCCCAAGTGCAAGGGCTCCCCTCGGATGCCTTCCATACCACTGCCTCCATCAGGACTTCTGGCCTTAAAGGGCTGCCTGCGGTTACCAGGCAGATGAATTTGTCTGAGGTCCTACAGGCAGACTGGGCCAGAGACCTTCCTCCCTCCCCCCTCTTCTTCTCTCTCCACTCGACCCCACATTGCCCTTGTGACCAGTCCTTCTATATGACTTCCTTCTCCCCACATCATTCCAATTTCCCACCAAGTCTGCTGCTGGCAGCTCTTCCTATCTGTGCCCCACTGTTGTTTTCGGTTGAAATGATTGCGTGCCCTTCCACTTCCTTGCTCCTGACTGGAATGGGTTGGCTTAGTGTGTGTTGAACAAGGTCACAAGATCTCATGGGCCACTGATCATTTCCCATTCAGTGAACAAGCATTCTTCAAGCATGTACCATGTCCCGGCACTGCACAAATCACCGAGGCATACAAAGAGGGGCCCAAAGAGTCCCTGCTTTCAAGGAGCTCGTAGTCTAGTGGCAACGGCAGTGTGTGAATAACCTTGCAGATGCCATATCTTTGTAGAGTGGGAAGGGGAGATCATCTCAGGAACATCACAAGGGAGAGACACCAGGCTGCTCTCTGTAAGCTGTTAGCAGTCAGCCAGGTGGGACTAACCAGCACTTTGCAGGCTTGAACCGGTTTCATAATGTCTACACATGCTCCAGTCTAGTGTCTACACGTGCGTGCCCCAGTATCTTTGTCTAAGGCACCGACATCATCACAAGTCCCTTGGAAACAGTCTCTTTAGTCTTCATCACATGGGGCGATGCTGTGTGGGGAACACTTAGGGGAGACATGCTCACGGAGAATCTGCTAGTGGCATGACTCAATCAGCCTCCCAATTGTAACCATCCATCTTGTCTCCAAGCAACCCACTTGCCGACAGTGCTCTCTCTCTTATGTGAGAGCACGTTGAATTGGGCCAGAGAATACCTAGGGGTGCTTCTTGTTGTAAATTCTGGGTATTTGAGTCAAATTCCCCAGAGAACTAGATGGGTAAATGGAGGTGATTTAGCAGGAATCCATCACTACTGAAGGAAGAGTGCTACAAAGTCTATGGTGGAGTTTCTGGAGCCTCATGCACATGGGTTAAGGGCAATTAGAATCCCTTCATAGTAGCCAACATTTCTGGAATCCTTTGACGTTTCCCAAAGCATCATTATCCCCCAGGTAGCCCATGGCCCTTTGGAACAACTTTAATTGTAAATAGCCTTCCTTTTGCCAAAGTGAAAATCTCCCCTTTGCAGCTTCTACCCTTTGTGCCTTCTGGGGTGAAGCAGCACAAAATGGGAGTCCCTTTTCCACATGAAAGCTTGCAAGTTCTTGAAGAGAGCCCCTGGGCCTCCCATGAGCAGCCTCTCCTCCAGACTTAACATCCCTGGTTCCATTCAAATGATGCTTAGAGGTCATTCCCCTTTCTGGACGTTCTGCCCTTATGCTCTCCAGCTTGCCAGGGCTCATCCTCACTGGACACACCATTCCCAATGTCTGATCTGGGCAATGATTAGTGATCCGCAGTCCCTATTCCTGAAAGCTCTGACTCTCTTCATGGAGCCCCACATTGCACTAGGCTCTCTGGTTGCCTCACTGCATTGCTGACTCCAGCTGAACTTGACATCCACTAAAACAAGCTCCATGATAACCATTCCTCTTCCCTTCCTCCTCCCCCTCCTTTGTTCTTGCAAAGTCAGTTTCTTGAACCCAAGTTTAGGGCCTTATAATTATTCCCATATCATTTCTTTCTGCCTTATTTGGGACCACCCCGAGTATTTTGGGTGTTGACAGTGATCCAGGGTATCTATCAGCTATTATTTTCCTCCCTCCCTCCGAGCTTTGTGTCTGTTGTCAATCCAATATGGACCCCATCCAAGTCTTCATCCGAAGCATTGGTAGAAATGCCAGACAACAGGGGAACAAGCCCAGAACCCTGAGAGGCTCCCCTGGAGACTTCCTCCCAAGAAGATGTGTAACCATTATCAACTACTCTCTGGGTTAAGCCATTTTAGCAGTTCACAATCAGTCTCAGTAGACTATGATGTAGTCCACATCTCTCCATCTGTTCTTCAAAAATAGGAGGCATCACATTCTCGACACTTATTTCCATGCCAAATCTCAATTCTGGGGCTACTGAGGAAATGGGAACAAATACTATAATGCAACTAGAGGGAAGCTGCTGGGGGGGGGGGCTGTGAATAAAAATCAAGGCAAAGAGAATGTCTGAAACACAAAAATAAAGAAGCCCAAAGCTAGTATCTCTGGAATTAATGCACAGTGAAAGGTCTTTGTAAATAAAAGACTGCTTCAAATCTCAGCTGTGCCACTTACGACTTGTGTGACTTTAGTCTAGTCATTTAACTTGCCTTGGTCTTGGTTTCCTCATCTATAAAATGAGTAGGTTTGGATTACATGAACTGTCAGATTCTTTCTAGCTAAAGTTCTACAATATTCTGGCCTTATGATATGTTAGCACTCTATTCTAGGGCTGCCTC
Source organism: Monodelphis domestica (assembly GCF_027887165.1). Lineage (NCBI taxonomy): Eukaryota > Metazoa > Chordata > Mammalia > Didelphimorphia > Didelphidae > Monodelphis > Monodelphis domestica. The sequence continues at coordinate 6,296,467 of NC_077227.1, read as the reverse complement.
TCATGTTTTCCATACACTGTTGCACCCAGGCCCAAGAGAGCTACTATGATGTCTCTCTTGGGACCCTTGGAGTAACCATGTTTCACTGAGGAGATTTGCTAATATTGCTGCTCATGAGCCCCCACCAGTGTGCTCCCTTTGTCATCAAATATCCAGGCAGAATTCATTGGTTTTTAGAGGCAAGATAGAGAAGGCATAGTAAGAACCATTTTTACAAAGAAAACTATTTTTCCAAACCAGGGTTAAACTCTCCCATGAATACTTATGTGGTCCAAAAGAAAACCAAGTCAAGCATAGAAAGCACATATAGCAAAGAGAGATTTCATAACTCCCAGATGGAAGCTTCTTCTTTCCTGAAATCTTCCCTTCCTGAAGTTCTTCAGGTAAAGCTCTTTTCTTGTTTGCTAGACTTCAAGTGTTGAGACCCTTACAGATTCCTGAAACTGCCTTGCCTAAGTGTGAAAATAGGGTTCTATAGGAGAAAGAGAGTAAAATTTAGAGTAAAAAAATCTGGGTTCAAATCCTAGCTCAGCTACTTACCACCTACATGACCTTGACCAAATACCTTGATTGAGTCTGAGAGAAGTGATGGAATCATCTATGTGGAGCTGTAAGGAATCTCAGAGACTGCTGTGTACAAATTCTTCTTTTACAGATAAGGAAATAGAGCCTCAGAGAGAAAAATAATTGACTTGCCAGGATTTGAACCTGGGTTAATTAACCCCAAGTCCTGCATCCTATGCTGCCTCTCAGCACATTCAAAATGGTGCCAGATACCTCATTTGCTGCAGGTTGCCTGGAGCCCTGCTTCTTAAATTGGGGGGGCATTTGCACCATCCTGAGGAAGGCTAATGCTTGGAAGGTCTCAGTATTCCCAGGCCATGACTATTCCCTGGCATTGATCCTAAATTTGTGTGGGAATGATCTGCCGTGGACAGACAGTTAATGCCAGCAGTGTGAGCCAAAGGGATTCCTGTTATTTATGTGTCAGACATGCTTCTTGCCTTAAGTGCCCCCCCCCACCCCCAGCCTCTGGTTGTGCCATAATTTTTATTCCTGCTTCCTCAGCAGCCCCGAGATTTACAATTCAGCTCATGAACCTATGGCGAGGTGGAGACCCAGACAAACGCAGGGAAATCTGAAGTGAAGGGTGAGCCCTGGCTCTTAATTCATTACCAATTTGCTCTTTGCCATTTCTTCCCCTCTCCTCCTCTTCCACCTTCCTTTAGGGGAGAAGAGGGAAATAGAATTTAATGATCATGTAAGAAGCAGGCTGAGAACACATGAGCTCCAGCCAGGTGTGATGCAAGTTGTCAGGGGGAGATTCTCTTCCTCCCTCCTTCCACCCCTCCTCCTCCATTCCCCTTCCTTCTTTTCCTCCCCCCCCCCCCATGTCTCAGAGATAACCTTGGCAGAGCCCCTCCCTCCCCTGTTTAGCATCTTTGAAAAGGGGATGACTTTCTAACAACCACAACAAAGTTAACCAAGTGAAATGCTCAGGGAAAAGGAGCCAGAAGGAGAGCCAAAATGAAGGGCTCTAAGAAACATCCAGGAAGTTGACTCAGAGAACTGTGCAAGGGTAATATTTAAATCTATATTCCAACCATTTTTCAAGCCTCTGTTATTGAACTCTGACTGAAATGACTCATCCAGAACCATTAGGGTTTGTCATGTTTATATGTATCGAGCTCATTTTCCCAAATCTATTATTATTTGTACATGAACTGGAGGGACGTCTCAAATGCTGAATGTTTGACCGGTGGACTCCAGCTGCAGCTGCCTTGAATTTTCTAGGGAAACAACTCAATTTTTCATAGCTAACAGGCAAGCCTCCTCATTTTCTTCACCTCTTCTTTCTTTTCCCTCTTGGAGCTTTCTTTCTCTCTCTTCTCTCTTCTCTTCTCTCTTCTCTTCTCTTCTCTTCTCTTCTCTTCTCTTCTCTCTCTTCTCTTCTCTTCTCTTCTCTTCTCTCTCTTCCTCTCTTCTCTTCTCTTCTCTTCTCTTCTCTTCCTCTTCTCTTCTCTTCTCTTCTCTTCTCTTCTCTTCTCTTCTCTCCCTCCTCCCTCCCTCTCTCTCTCTCCTCCCTCCCTCACTCCCTCCCTCACTCTCTCCCTCTCCTCTCTCTCTCTCCCTCACTCCCCTCCCTCTCTCTGTCTCTCTCTCTGTCTCTCTCTCTCTCTCTCTCTCTCTCTCTCTCTCTCTCTCTCTCTCTCTCTCTCCTCTCTCTCTCCTGCTTCACACACAGTTCTGAATTTCTGTAATCCATACCACAACGTATGTACCGTCAATGTCAAAGTCGTGATGGTTTTACTCTTAATTCACCTTTGCTCAGTGAGCTTTTATTGAGGTTGTTGGATGCTGTTCTATAAGATTGGGAGGTAGAGGAAGCAGTTTTGTTTAAACTGGAGCCATAATTATGTGATTCTTTAAAGGCAATCAATCCTATGACTGGTGTCCAGGAGTTATTAATCATCTCCTTCCTGCTAGTGTGCGAGTGCGCGCACACACACACACACACACACACACACACACACACGCCCTGCATATTTCCATTATGGAAGCTAATCCGAGAACCCAGCCATTCTGTGTCATACTAATTTACTTTCCCAGTTGGTACACTAAGGGGTAAAAGATGTTAGTTTCAGTGGAGGTGGAGGGTGACTGGAGTTGGGGACATCCCTGGATCCCTGGAATTGCCTTGGTATACTAGAAATGACACCTAAAATGATTTAGGTAAGGGCCATATGTATAAAACACTCTGCATACACCCAAATATTACACAAATGCTAGTAATTAAATGGGATAATATGTGGGATACACTTTATAAAGCTTGAAGTGCTGTATAAATATTGACCATTAGTTTTTCTTAATATAGTCCAAATTTTAGGATTACTTTAAACCTGGAGACCTTCGCTGATATCCAGGTCAACAATCGTTATTACCAAAAAGATATCTGCGTAAGAGAGTGAGGTCCAAAAGAGCAAGAAAGCAGGTCTATTCTAGGCATGTGTACACGCGCACAGCTGGTATTTAATAAAGGTTTGTTGAACAGATTAATAAATTAATAAACCCAAACAGAGCAAAGACATACGTTATTGATGAAGAACCGAATCAGTTCCTTAGAAAATTCTGAAGCAGCTGCAGACCACAAATCGGTACCTTGAGAAAATCCTGGCAGATCCTCCCTAAGAGGAAATGACCTCTAAGGACAGTGTGAGGGAAGCAGGGGGGTGGAGTATCAAGTTGAGAGTTAGGAAGTCTTGAATTCAAATTCATCCTCAGACACTTATTAGTGATATCATCTAGAGCAACTCCTTTGATTTCTGTTTGCCTCAGTTTTCTCATCTGTAAAATGGCTCTAATAATAGCACCCAGAATTGTAGTGAAGATCAAATGAGATAATATTAGTAAAACAGTTAGCACAGTGCCTGGAACATAGTTGGCACCATGTAAATCTTTCTTCTAGTTCTTATTCTCCTCATCTTCCTTCTTCTGTGACTCATGAGTGTCAGACCTATCAATCATTTAATCAATCAATTAATGCTTATTAAGCATTCCTGTCAGGCACTGTGTGACATTCCTGTCACACACTAAAGGAGTAATAATACAAAAAGAGGCAAAAGATAGTGCCTCAAGGAGCTTAAAATTTAAATGTGAAAGATAAAAATGCAAACCACCCCATTGTTGTGTTTTCTCCTTGGGGAAGAATGTATTGCTTTCGGAAGTTTGGGGGCGCTGTTTTCTGAGAGGGAAATCTTGGAGTTCAACTGGAAGAGTTAAGTTGTACAGAGGGAGAGTTCTCTCCCTCCATATGGGCATGACTACTTCACAGATTTACCATCACCAGAGAAGTATCTAAAAACACAATTCAATGACACCAGTATTTCTTTGATGATCCTTGATTGGATTTAATCGAAGGCCATTCAGGTCAATCCAATTCACAGGATTAGAAGTCTTAAACTGAAGAGGATCTTGGAGTCCATCTATCTCAACCCCACCCTTTTAGAAATGAGGAAAGTGAGGCACAAGGACATGAATTAACTTGCTCAAGATAACAGTGAGAGAGTGATCACTGAACTTAAGTTACCTGGAGTTTTCATGAATGGTTTTCCCATTCTATTGTGCTACTGCTTCAATTTAATTCCAAAAAGGATACCATGTTCAGGGTCCTGGACTGGCCCAAATGCAGAAATGAAACATTCCCTGCAAACTGGAGAAGTAAAGAAGTTTAAATCAAGTCCTTGCCTTAAGGGCTTTTCATTTAATGCCTGATGGCATGATTCTTTGGTTCTTATTTGCCAAAAAAAAAAAAAAGTGCTGAAGCAACCCTTGGGACTATAGGATAAGGAAAGCTGAGGTTCCTATCCTGTGTGGAGGGCACATGTGCTATTCAGCAGAATGCCAGTGGATGTCAGTAAAAAATCAGTAGAAAGGAGCTCAGGGGAGAGATTTCAGGAGATGCCAGTGAAAGAGAGCCACTGGAGAAGCTAAGGGTCTCCAGAGTCACCACTAGTGTGGGGGTCTTGATGACATCCCCATCCCAGCTGATGGCCTTAGTGGTTCTAGAAGGAAACAGAAGGTGTCCATGTTGGGGGGCAGAGTTCCATCTCAGACGTAGTCCTTGGACAGTGAATTACTTTCTCTAGAGTGCTTCCAATTCATAATGCTTTTCTCATGGGAGGTGCTAGAATTTGTGGAAGAGTGTCCCCATGTAAATAGTGATCATCCCAGTTATTTCTCTTCCTAGGTTGTCTTGTGAAATATTGTTTGCTTTTAATTTTCATGTTTCTCTCCTTGGTCTGGTAAAAGAAACATTGGTGGGGGCTCATTAGTTGTGGTTGTGAATATAGTCAAATTCAAAATATATTAAAAAACACAGAGTATATGGGGGGGGGGGAACAAATTTAAGGGGAAGCAGATCTAGACCACAACAGGAAAATAATAATATCAAGAAAGAATTTCACAACCTAAAAGCCACTATGGAGATGTTAGTTATTATTTTAAACTCTTTTTTTCCTGCCTAAAATATCCCCCCTCTCCCTCTTAACCTAGCCTTTCTAATTCCATTCAATGTGCCACATCTTTAGGAATCCTTCCTTGATCTCCTCATTTGTCATGGCCTCAGACCTCTCCTGGTACTTTGTTTGGGCCTCTCAAATTCACCTACCTTGTAATGCTTTCTGTCAATGCCTCTCCCCTGGACCAGGAGCTTGAACTCTTGATCATAGCCCAGCACCCTCAGAAGATTAGATGCTTGATTAGATGAATGGTCCTAAAGCTTTGACAGACATGATTCCCTCCTAGGCACTCACTCTATCTGTGTTCAGGAAATGGCTGAAAGCACAGGCCAAGGAGGAGGATTTTCCCCCCACTGCTGGCCATCGAATTAGTCAATGGAAGTCTCAGTAGGCACAGGTATATTTTAGGATGGCAGACCTGAAGAAGGAGAGGAGAAAAGATACATTTCAGATGAGGTATGAAATGAGATGGGGAGTTAATGAGGTGGAGCCACACAGGAAGGGCCGTTCCAGATGGCTAGAGATGAAGAGAAGAAGGCTTTTCTACCCAGGGAGGTGAGATTCCGCAAAGGTAGAATGATGG